>NW_027601612.1:0-100000 GCF_053455715.1 Rhinoraja longicauda
TCCCGATGGTAGTGGTGAAATGAGAGAGTGGCCAGAGGAGTGTGGGTCTTTAATGACAGCAGCTGTCTTTTTGAGGCAGCATCTCCTATCGATCCCTTTGATGGCGGGAAGGTCAGTGCCTGTGTTGGATAAGGCAATGTCTATTATTCAATGTTGTCCCCTTAGTTCTTGGGCAGTTTAGTTTAGTTTAGTTTAGTTCAGTGTAGTTCTGTTTAGTTTAGTTTATTATTATTGTCAAGTGTCCAAAACTGCACATAAAACTCTTAATAATGTATCACTAAGATCCTGTATAAACTGTGCAATAAATTCTTGATCCTCATTTCAAAAGTTATTTCACTGAAGGTCAATGCACCTTTGCTTCTTAATTGATTGCAGCACCTTCATGCTTAGTTTCACTTTGTATGTCAATATTTTGCAATCTATCTTTTAAATAATGCCCTTCTATCTATATATTGCGTGCGCAGAACAAACAGGTAGGCGCCTGCGCAGTTGGGGCCCGTTGATCTAATACTTACGTAAGATGGCCGCCAGATTCGTGCGTGCGTATTTGGGGGAGGTTTGCTACTCGGAGGGGGGCGGGACCCGCCCGAGTGATGGGAGTGGCGGCCAATGAGGGGGGGGGGGGTAACAAGAGCTCTCCTGCTTGTCGCCCGGGGCTACAGTGAGTGGCTCCCTCTCCCCTTTCCTCTCCCCCCTCGCCCGCCCCTGGCCCCGGGGGAATTTTAAGGGGGGTTGAGGGGGGATGGAGTGGGTCAGTGTCACCAATTGGGGGAGGGTTGCCGGGACCGCAGGATAGGTTTGGATGGAAGGTTGCCGCAGGAGTGATTTGGGCCCAACGGGCCCAGCTAGTTTCCCTTAACAATGCAGCTAACTTTACATTTATCTACATTATATGGCACATGTCGTATATTTATCCATTCACTCAATTTGTCTCCAATTCTGATTATTGAGAACTTACATAAGTATTAACTGGTATTTTTCTTTCTTCTTATCAGTAGATGTTTTTTACACCACTTTTACTCAAATTCTATTATTTCTCTCTCTTCGTTCTTTTCTGTTAAATTCTAAATTCTTTCCATTTCTCAGGATTTGCTTTATGGTTAGGCTCACCTCAGCTCTCCAAATTCAATCTTCCAGCCCAAGGTTTTCTGGATCCATCACATCGACTAGACAATATCATCAGCAAAAGGGAGAGGTGCTGATGTCTGCCTCAGGGTAAACTCTTTGTGGTGCTCAGATGAAGCAGACGCGCCCATCTCCTGCACCCTGCACCTGGACCATCTAACAGTGATGTGCCGTCCCTTCCATCATCTTGATGACCTTCCATCATCATGCCTGTAGTATACAATCCACCCCAGGCGGGCATTCAGCTAGACCAAGAGGAGCTGCACGTTATGTTCAACAATCACCGTACTTCAATGCCTTTCCCGTCGGAGCTGGAGACTTCAACAATGTTAGATTGTAGAAGTCGCTTCCTAATTACCACCAGCATGTGTTCTGCAGCACCAGAGGATTGAATGCTCTCGACCAGTGCTACTCCACCTTCAAAGATATCTTTCACTCCATTCCCCTGTCCTCACTTTGGAAAATCAGACCACCTGTCTGGGCTCCTTCTTTCTGTATGTAGGCAGCGACTGAAGACTGTAGCTCCATCGGTGAGGATTGCACAGAGCTGGCCAGGGGAGGCAGAGGAATGACTCTGCGATTGCTTAGCGTTGGCACACTGGGCGGTGTTTGATGACTTGACCTTGGAGCTGAACGAATACACTACAGTCGTTACTAACTTCATAAGGAAATGCAGTAACTAGTAGGGTGCCGTAAGGCTCGGTGCTGGGACCCCAGTTATTTACAATATATATCAACGATTTAGATGAGGGAATTAAATGTGACATCTCCAAGTTTGCGGATGACACAAAACTGGGTGGTAGTGTAAGCTGCGATTAGGATGCTATGAGGCTGCAGGGTGACTTGCATAGGTTGGGTGAGTGGGCAGATGCATGGCAGATGCAGTATAATGTGGATAAATGTACGGTTATCCAGTTTGGTGGCAAGAACAGGAAGGCAGATTATTATATGAATGGTGTCAGATTAGGAGAAGGGGAGGTGCAATAAGGCCCGGGTGTGCTTGTACATCAGTCACTGAAAGTAAGCATGCAGGTACAGCAGGCAATGGCATGTTGGCCTTCATTGCGAGAGGATTTGAGTTTAGGAGCAAGGTCCTACTGCAATTGTACAGGGCCCTGGTGAGAATGCACCTGGAGTATTGTGTGCAATTTTGGTCTCCTACTTTGAGGAAGGACAATATTGCTATTGAGGAAGTGCAGCGTATGTTCACCAATCTGATTTCTGGAATATCAGAATTGTTGTATGAAGAGTAATTGAGTTGACCAAGACTAATTAGAAGAATGAGAAGGGATCTCATGGAAACGCACAACACACACATATGACTGGATAGATCGGATGCAGGGGAGATGTTTTCCATGGCTGGGAGTTATCTCAGGATAACACATTTGGAACTGGAATGAAGAGGATTGTGAATACGTGGAATTTTTACCAGAGAAGGTGGTGTAACCTAAGTTGCCAAATATTTTTAAGCAGCTATTTAGATTTCTAGAGTCTGATGGTTACCTGGAACGCACTGTCAGGGGCAGGTGCAGTAGTGGAATTTATAGGCTTTTGAAGAGGCACATATACATGGAGGGAACTGAGGGTTATAGATCACGTGCAGGCAGGGATATTGTGGGTTGAAGGGTCTGTTCCTGTGCTGCACTGTCCTATGTTCTAGAGTCAAAAGAAATCATGGGGAGAGAGTAAGAATATGGTATTGTGATAGGAGATTACAGCTGTCCAATCTGCTATCAGGCAACTGAATCATCCTCCCACAACCAAAGAGAAGTCCTGAACTACTATCAAAGATAGACACAAAATGCTGGAGTAACTCAGCAGGACAGGCAGCATCTCTGGAGAGAAGCAATGAGTGATGTTTTGGATCGAGAACCTTCTTCAGACTCTGAACTACTATCTACCTCTTAGATGTCCCTCGGACTATCCTTGATTGGACTTTGCTGGCTTTACCTTGCCCTAAACGTTATTCTCTTATCATGTATTTACACACTGTAAATGGATCAATGGTATTCTTGTATTGTCTTTCTGCTGCATGCAACAAAAGCTTCTCATTACCTCAGGACCTCAGTACACGACGTGACAATAAACTAAACTGAACTGAGATCATCCATGCATTGAATTGCAGAGCAGACTGGCATGTCCCGGTTTTGTTTGTATTTTTTGAAATTTTCCAGAAAAACTGGTGATATTCATCTTTGACAACATATTTTCTTGTTTATGGTTGCAAATGTGGACAGAAGTTGAACATAAGAGCATAATAATGAGCAACAATTTGCATTTAAATAATGCTTTTAATGGACAATTGTTTCTCAGTACTTCAGAGATATGTAATCAGATAAAAACGGATGCTGAGCCATTGAAAGAGGTGCTTAGAACTGTGACCAAAAGCTTGGCTGAAGAATTATGTGGTTAGAGATAAATCCTGGACTAATTGGCCATTTGGCAGCGGAGATGCGGGCAAATTATATTCGATATAGCTCAGCAGAAAAAAAAAATCAAAGGAGCACTTATCGCAACAAAAAAAATGGATAAAATGACAGGAATAAGTAAAGACATGGGTGGGCAGGTATTGTGGGAGTTTGAAGAAGACTGGAGATTACAAGTAAGAGAGAAAGTAGGGGGATGACTGATGTCTAGAAAGTGACCTTTGGTATGTGCTTGTTACCAAAGATATACCTTTGGAATGCCTATTCCCAGGCTTGGATCTATTCTGGAAGGAGCCTGTCGTGTGGTTGCATTTTATCATTTCTTAGACATACACAAGGACTGGCAGGCAGTGGGATCAAGAATGCCCACGGATTTAAAAAGGACATACATAGTTAGGGCCTTTGATGTAAGGGATGGTTGCTGTTGATAGGACCCATAACAGCCATGAATTAAATACATCATTGAAGAATGCAAAGGTTTAAAAATTGCAACTTCTGATTGGAAATAGGATTTTAAAAATTGGGATTACACCTTTGCATTATGAAGAGGAGGCAAGAAAATATAAAAAAGAATGTAAAGATGATCCATCATATGGTATAAATATTAAAACATTTTTTTAATTGCCCAATGCTGTTTCCACAAAACGTTTTGCAACAACAGATACCAGAATAACAAAAGCTGATGCATTGTGTCTCTTTATAAAAAAAATAATTTACCCATATACACCGATGAGCCAAAACATTATGACCACTGACAGATGAAATTAATAACATTGATTATCTTGTTACAATGGCACCTGTCAAGGGGCGGGATATATTAGGCAGCAAGTGAACAGTCAGTTCTTGAAGTTGATGTGTTGGATGCAGGAGAAATGGGCAGGAGTAAAGACCTGAGCGACTTTGACAAGGGCCAAATTGTTATGGCCAGACGACTGGGTCAGAGCATCTCTGAAATGGCAAGGCTTGTGGGGTGCTCCCGGTCAGCAGTGGCAAGTACCTACCGACAGTGGTCTGAGGAGGGACAAACTACAAACCGGTGACAGGGTGTTGGGCGCCCAAGGCTCATCGATGCGCGAGGGCAACAAAAGCTATCTTGTCTGGTCCGAACCGACAAGAGGTCTACTGTGGCGCAAGTCACAGAAAATTTTAATGGTGGTCACGGGAGGAATGTGTCACAATATACAGTGCATCACACTCTGCTGCGTATGGGGCTGTGTAACCGCAGACCGGTCAGAGTGCCCATGGTGACCTCTGTCCACCGTCGAAAGTGCGTACATTGGGCATGCGAGCGTCGGAACTGGACCTTGGAGCAGTGGAAGAAGGTCGCCTGGTCCGATCAGTCCCGTTTTCTTTTAGATCACGTGGATGGCCGTGTACGTGTATGCTGTTTACTTGGGGAAGTGATGGCACCAGGATGCACTGTGGGAATACGACAAGCCGGTTTGGGAATGTGATGCTCTGGGCAATGTTCTGGTGGGAAACCCTGGGTCCGCACATTCATGTGGATGTCAATTTGACACGTGTCACCTCCCTAAACATCATTGCAGACCAGGTACACCCCTTCATGGCAATGGTATTCCCTGATGGCAGTGGCCTCTTTCAGCAGGGTAATGCGCCCTGCCACACTGCACGCAATGTTCTGGAATGGTTTGAGGAACATGATGAAGTGTTTACGGTGTTGCCCTGGCCTCTAAATTCTCCAGATCTCAATCCGATTGAGCATCTGTGCGATGTGCTAGGTTGGAAAGTCCAATCCATGGCGGCTCCACCTCGCAACTTACAGGACTTGAAAGATCTGCTGCTAATGTTTTGGTGCCAGATACCACAGGACACCTTCAGGGGTCTTGTAGAGTCCATGCCTCGGCGGGTCGACGCTGTTTTGGTGGCACACAGAAGACCAACAGCATATTAGGCAAGTGGTCATAATATCATATCATATATATACAGCCGGAAACAGTCCTTTTCGGCCCTCCAAGTCCGTGCCGCCCAGCGATCCCCGTACATTAACACTATCCTACACCCACTAGGGACAATTTTTACATTTTACCCAGCCAATTAACCTACATACCTGTACGTCTTTGGAGTGTGGGAGGAAACCGAAGATCTCGGAGAAAACCCACGCAGGTCACGGGGAGGACGTACAAACTCCTTACAGTGCAGCACCCGTAGTCAGGATCGAACCTGAGTCTCCGGCGCTGCATTCGCTGTAAAGCAGCAACTCTACCGCTGCGCTACCGTACCGTACCGTGCTAATGTTTTGGATCATCAGTGTATATACATAGGGAAAAAAACTGCAGATGCTGGTTTAAATCGAAAGTAGACACAAAATGCTGGAGTAACTCAGCGGGTCAGGCAGCATCTCGGGAGAGAAGGAATGGGTGACGTTTCGGGTCGAGACCCTTAAAGGTTCTCGACCCGAACCGTCACCCATTCCTTCTCTCCTGAGATGCTGCCTGACCTGCTGAGTTACTCCAGCATTTTGTGTCTACCATTGTATATACACACACACACACACACCTTTTATATGTGTGTGTGTGTATATATATATAAATATATACACACACACACACACATAATATATATACACACACACACACACATAATATATATATACACACACACACATATATATATATATATATATATATATATGTATATATACACACACATATATACAGTATATATAATATATTTCAAGCAAAAGGAATCACAAGGCAATTTTAACAGGCTAAAATGGTCTTGTTACTTTTTAAAAATAATGTTGTTATTTTGTATATTTTACAAAATGATCTGATAATAATGATGAAAATTCAAGACTGTGACTATTTTTCAGTTGGAAATCTACATTCATTATTGAGGTCAGTTCGACTCTAAGATTGTATTACAGCTCTGTATGGTCCCTCCAATTCACCTTTTGTTCTGTACTGGATCATACTTTTTGAAAAGAATAAAAGCTGGATTGACGTAATATGATATCTTTACCTCCTTTTTGTTTTGCCCTTTGGATGTCACTTGCCTCCAGGATGAGAGTTGATGTCCTTTTATTTATATATCTCCAAAATACTCAGGAAGGCCAGTTTATGATAGCCTGGCAGGAAGTCGAAATTAATGTCTGTATGATGCTGTTTGGGGTTGGCAGAAATGTAGCAACACTCACTCAACCGCAGCGAGTTTGTTGAAATGTTGGGCAGCTGGGGAGTTGCAATCTACTGGCTGGGAGCCAGGTACAGTGCTATTGAACCCAACCACACCTAGGCAAGCTAAACCAGTTTTCACAGTCAAACTCATATTTGCTTAGAGTTTTCTTTGCCTAAATGTCTCAGAATTCATTTTTTTTAATACAATGCTAAATAAAAATTTGAAGTCTTAAAAAAAAAACCTGTGGATAAACATACAAGTAATCAGAACGAAACAAAAAACAATTATTCTGTTCTGAAAGTTAATGTTCTTGTTTATTTATGTACAATTACGCATTGACTATATAGTTAAAGCACCAACATTGTAAAACATGTTTACTACAGAAGAAATATATTTGATCATCGCTTATTTATGCTGAAGAATCCATTTTTAATGATTTTAATACCCACATAGCTTTATTGAGTTTGGCTTTGTTTATTATTGTCATGTGTATCGAGACACAATGAAATTATTTTATTAGCATGCTATCAGTCTTACAAAAGACTATTTCTGAATACAGTCAAGCTGTCCACAGTGTATAGATAAAGGATAAAGGGTATCGCACATTTAATGCAAAGATAAATTATTTCCTGCAAAAACTGTGAATCTTTAGAGTTCTTTACCCCCAGAGATAGACACAAAATGCTGGGGTAACTCAGCAGGACAGGCAGCATCTCAGGGAGAGAAGGAATGGATGACATTTCGGGTTGAGACCGTTTTCAGACTGAGAGTCTCACCCAGAACGTTATCCATTCCTTCTCTCCAGAAATCCTGCCTGTCTCACTGAGTTACTCCAGCATTTTGTGTCTATCTTCAATTTAAACCAACATCTGCAGTTCCTTCTTACACTCTTTACCCCAGAGGTTGTGAATGGTCAGATGTTGAGTTAAGTCAGGTCAAATTTAACAGATGTGGACATTGGGCTGGAAAGATCTGCTATGATGTTCAATGATTAACTCCTCCTTCTGCTTTCATTCTTCAGCATTCTCAATTTAGTTTTAGTGCAGCAGATTTTCAATGAAGAATGGGTAAAGAAGGGATGGGTCGGCACAAGGAAGTCATTCTGTTAATGGTGGGCAAAGCGAGAGAGAAGAATTGGGAAAGAAGATAAACAACAAAAACCTATTAATATAAATAATTTTAATCAATATCAAACAGCAAAAAGGAACACAAAAACAAGAAGAATTAGAGTTAGACACAGAATACTGGGGTATCTCAGCGGGACAGGCAGCATCTCTGGAGAGAAGGAATGGGTGATGTTTCGGGTCGAGACCCTTCTTCAGACTGGAGAAGGGTCTCGATCCGAAACGTTAGTCTGAAGAAGGGTCTCGACCCGTAACATCACCCATTCCTTCCCTCCAGAGATGCTGCTTGCCCCTGCTGAGTTACTCCAGCATTTTGTGTCTATCTTCGTTTTAAAACACCATCTGCAGTTGCTTCTTACACAGAATTAGAGTTAGAATGGATATTATGATTTTTTTTCGGGCATCCCAGAAAATGACAGATGGTAAACTATGACCAAGACTGGGAGTTGTCATAAAATGATACATAAGCATAACATTCTAGTTAAATTCAGAGAAGGTGCATTATTGATAAAGAATGGTACTGGAACAATAAAAACAATGGACATAGCAACGGAAGATGATAAAGATGAAACAATTAGAGATGTTTCTGCAATGGATTAATTCCCATAGCAAGTAGCCTGGAATGAGATAGCAACTCAGAAAACTGCTCTTATGCTGATTTTCATTTCAGATTATCAGGAGATGTATAGTTAATATTGACTGAAATGGATAAATCTATGATATATGCATGATAATCTGTATGTGCAGCTCATTACTGGTAGCCCTGGATGTACCGCATCTGGATGAAGTTAAAAACAAAAATAATTAAATGGTAACTCCTTTAAACCATGACCACAAAGTGAACAGGGAAACAGCTGGCCGGGGAGGCTGTGAGACAAGAAAATCTATTTAATCAGATGGGATCTCAGCATCCTGGAGATCAGGAATAGGCAGATGGAAATGATAACAATCTAAATCTTCACTGAATTGGCCAATAGTTCTTTGCTCACACTGCCTTTGAAACATCATTGTCGGTGATGCTGAACAAGGGTCCCAACCCAAATACTGTCCATCCGTGTTCTCCGGAGATGCTGCCTGATCCACTGAGTTACTCCAGCACTTTGGGTCATTTTTTTGTTAACCAGCATCTGCAGTTCCATGTGTCGATTGTATTTGGTGCTTAGCACCGCTCTGGAGTTGAACACGTTCACCATATTCACAAATATTTGGATTTTGAGATTTTATAAAACTCTTAAACAAAAAAAGAAAATGAGGAAATAATACTTCCGAAGAGCTGCTTTGAGGTTATTCAAATGTTTTTAACAACAAAGTATAATAACTTAATAAGGTGGTGAAATAGCTTCCACAGAGATCCAGGATATGACAAGTATTTTATATGGATTCTTCTTGTTAGTTTTCATTTGGAGATATTTTGGGCCACCATAAGGAGTGTGTGTGTCAAAGTACAGTACATGTGAAGGATGTGTTGAGCAAAGATTGAGAACATTCAGTATATCGCCGATTACTCGATTAAATTTCCACAGGTGTACGGTTGAGAATATACAGAATGATTGCATCACGGCCTGATTCGATAAATTGAATGGCCAAAAAAGATAGAGACTACAGAAAGTGGTAGGCATTACCCAGTCCATCACGACTACTGACTTTCCCACCATTGAGAGGATTTACAGGAGGCACTGCCCCAAAAAGGCAGCGAATATCATTATCAACCTGGTGACACTCTCTTGTCTCGCTACTCCCATTGGAAAGAAGGTACAAGAGTTTGAAACTGTGACCTCCAGGTTCAAAGACAACTTCTTCCCAGCAATCATCAGACTGTTGAACACTGTACAACACTAACCAGAACCCCACCCCTAACAACTCTGACCCACGACTGACTTTGTTTTGGTTGCAACAGGTATTTTGGTTTTGCACTTTTATGATATGGTTAATAAGTATTACTGATTATTAATTTATTGTATTATTGATTATTGTATCGTTATTTGTGTGATAATGCATAATGGGCCTTTAAAGCTGCAGCAAGTAAGAATTTTTCATTGTTCCTTTGCTGGCACCCATGTCAATTGAACATTCTTGACTTGATTCTCATGATTTTTGACAGGAGAGATATCTGCAAGGATGCTGGACAAGGTGGACCAAGAGCCAAGCACAAACCTAGCCCTAGCTATCAGCAGCTATAATTTTGCAGGGAATTTGGGTGTATTTTCATTAATTAGTTTGATTGGTCACAAAAAAGTTAATGTTGTGAAATCCCAGCATTATACATGTGCCAAGTGACAAATTTGGCTGAATTTAGGACTCTCATACCTAAGCCAGGACCTCTACTCTGGAGACCTGAACATATGGTAACACAACATGTGCCTTTCTGGGCAGTACTGACAGTATGCTGCACTGCCAGATATTCAAACCTGTCTATCAGATAATCTCTTGGGTTAACTTAAATGATTCCACACAATGATTTTAAGAACAAAATGATGTTTGCCAATATTTATTCTTCAATCAACAGCTATAACAGATGATCAGACTATTACTTCATTGCAATTCATGGAAGCTTGGTGTGCTGTTTTTCCGTCATTGCAATGAAACGCTTCTAAATAATTGAGCAGTTATTGTAGCGGAGTTATTGAGACATACATCTACGGTACTTGGCTCAGACAAACATCACTGGGTAGGGCCCTCTGTCTGGTGATCTTTGGACGTACATAAGATATTAAAATGTTCAATACAAAGGAAACACCAATAAATAAAACAAACACACATACAACATTTTCCAAGTGAATCACTCAAGTCTTTCTTATTTACAGCATCTGCAATCATTTTTTGATTTGTACTCTAAACTGTTGAATAAAGATAGTTTTGAAATAAACTGTTGTGGATGATAGGAATCCAGGCAACACGCCCCTTATGGTAGATTAAAAGAACAACCTTTAGACTCTATTAATTATTTCTATCTTAGCATCAAAGTACAAGTTTTATTACAAAACTAGACAAAGTGGACCCGTTGGGCCAAAACCTCTCTTGCATTGGTGCAGCACCCTGTCCTCCCCCCTCTCTCCTCAACCCCCCCTCCCCTCTCCCTTCTCCCCCTCTCCCCCTCTCCCTTCTCCCCCACTCCCTCCTTCCCCCTTCCCCCCCTCCCCTCCCCCTCCCTTTAAACTTTAAAATGTGAATAACTTTAAAAATATAACACCGATATCAACAAAAAAAAATCCTTGCATTATCACTAAAATGACAATGGGGAGTAAAGTGGGCCTAAAATTGTCACGCTATCGTGTACCATTTTGGCTGAAGTTCAGTCACAAACAAGATAACAAACGAGAGTTTTAGTATATAGAAAACCTTCTGGTAAAGTTACTGTATTTGATGGCTGCTTTGAATATTATGCTTTTAGCGCTGCCTAATTTTACTTTTGCGACTGATCCAGTTCTAAGATTTATTTTAAGTTCTACTGCGGTTTAACATTTGCATTCTGTCCATGCTGCTTGCAGACAAAACACAATCAATATCTAACTATTGAGTGTCCGCACAGGCAGAGAGTGCCCATAATTGTGCCCTCTGGGCAAACAGACAGTTACCATTGCACAATAAGATTATTACTTTCCAACATCCTTCCACTCCACCAGAACAACAGTAAAAAAAAGCAGGGAGAAGCAGAAAGGGCAGTGGAACAGTAGAAGAGGCATAAAAGGGAAACATAATCATCACTCACGTTGGATGAAATTTACCATTCTAATCTGAAAGGAATAAGCTGATCCCTAACAGCAGTGAGGCATTTGTAACATGGCTCTTGTATATCTTCCTGGTGATCCTTAACCTACTCTCCAAGCTCAGTATTAAGTATTACCAAATGAAAAATGTGCCTTCTCTGTGGATGTTGGTCTTCAGCGAGGTAGCTATTCATTATTAATGTAAATAAAATTGTCCTGTGGCTACAACAACACAGAGTTTTAAACAACACAGCGTTTATTCATCAACCTTTATATCCTTTTCAGGATAAGCCAAAGCTACATAGCTTTGAACCATGTTCACGGTTGCATTGTAGTAAACATGGTGATCAATTTATGCTCGGCAGGGTCTCATAATGATCAAATTCTGACCAGATTATCAGCTTTTATGAATTTGATTGAGGGAATAATATTGGCAAGCACACCATGCTCTTGAAATAGTGCCAGGAGATCATTTAAAACACGTCATTTCAAACCATGTGAGAGAACAGGAACTGGGATATATGAACTGGTTCTATGGAAATGAATAAAGTTGTATACACAACTACAGCTTGTTAAAAAGCAGAATACTCTGCATTTGGAAATTAGATACTATATTTTTAATCCATTGTTAAATCCCTTCAATGTCCAGTTAAACAAACTGAAAAGAGATTTTTTTGGCGATAGACATAAAATGTTGGAGTAACTCAGCGGGTCAGGCAGCATCTCTGGAGAAAAAGAATAGGTGATGTTTCAGATCGGAACCCTTCTTCAGAGATGTTGATGTAGCATATTACTTGCTTTGATGAAGGTATTTGTAGGGTTTCAGCTGATCAAGTTGACACCTTGATTAGTGCGGGTGCCAGGGTTATGGGGAGAAGGCAGGAGAATGGGGTTAGGAGGGAGAGATGCCATGACTGAATGGTGGAATAGACGATGGGCCGAATGGCCTAATTCTGCTCCTATCACTTATGACCTTAAGACCTAATGCTGAAACCTAAGATTTATTGGGCGAGCATTATAGATCACAGTCTCACAGTAAGAGGTCAGTCGTCTAGGGTGAAGATATGGAAACATTTCTTCACTCAATGGCATATGAATCATCAAAATTCTCTGTTCAGTTGACTACGAGGGCACTGTTAATGCATTTTTAGGACTAAGGTTGATGTATTAAATCAAAGCATATAGGGTACGGACATAATGTCAATGTAAATTTTATCTAAGAACTTATTGAATGGCTAAACAAGAATAAAGTCCTTTGGTGTACACTGAATCCTGTTTCTTAAGTTTTTACATTTTAAAAGATAAACGTGACTAATTTATTGATGAGTGGATATCCCCAGATTTGTGGATAACCATTCTTTTTTTAACAAATTCACATTACTATATAAATGTATTCATTAATATGCATCTGTATTTTCTGAAGATTAATGTTTACTTGGTTCAGACTCCTTTGCATTTTTTGTTTAAGACTCATTTCCAACCTTATATGATAAGTTTTACTCTACAAAATTGAGACGGAAAGGGGCAAATTGGAAGTGTCAGTATTACAGTAGAGCAAAGGGGATTACAGAGGCAGGAGCTGGCCAGATTTGACTGGAGGGAGGCCCTAGCAGGGAAGACGGTGGAACAGCAATGGCAGGTATTCCTGGGAATAATGCAGAAGTTGCAGGATCAATTTATCCCAAAGAGGAGGAAAGATTCCAAGGGGAGTACGAGGCACCCGTGGCTGACAAGGGAAGTCAAGGACAACATAAAAATAAAAGAGAAGTATAACATAGCAAAGAAGAGTGGGAAGCCAGAGGATTGGGACTCTTTTAAAGAGCAACAGAAGATAACTAAAAAGGCAATACGGGGAGAAAAGATGAGGTACGAGGGTAAACTAGCCAATAATATTAAGGAGGATAGTAAAAGTTTTTTTAGGTATGTGAAGAGGAAACAAATAGTCAAGGCAAATGTGGGTCCTTTGAAGATGGAAGCAGGGGAATTTATTATGGGGAACAAGGAAATGGCAGATGAGTTGAACCGGTACTTTGGATCTGTCTTCACTAAGGAAGATACAAATAATCTCCCAGATGTTCTAGTGGCCAGAGATCCTAGGGTAACGGAGGAACTGAAGGAAATTCACATTAGGCAGGAAATTGTGTTGGGTAGACTGATGGGACTGAAGGCTAATAAATCCCCAGGGCCTGATGGTCTGCATCTCAGGGTACTTAAGGAAGTGGCTCTAGAAATCGTGGATGCATTGGTGATCATTTTCCAATGTTCTATAGATTCAGGATCAGTTCCTGTGGATTGGAGGGTAGCTAATGTTATCCCACTTTTTAAGAAAGGAGGGAGAGAAAAAATGGGAAATTATAGACC
The DNA here is from genome assembly GCF_053455715.1 of Rhinoraja longicauda. Lineage (NCBI taxonomy): Eukaryota > Metazoa > Chordata > Chondrichthyes > Rajiformes > Arhynchobatidae > Rhinoraja > Rhinoraja longicauda. Next base: position 13,882 of record NW_027601612.1, read on the forward strand.
AGTTAGTCTGACATCAGTGGTGGGGAAGATGCTGGAGTCAATTATAAAAGACAAAATTGCGGAGCATTTGGATAGCAAGGCTTGGTGCTGGGACCGCAGCTATTTACAATATACATTAATGACTTAGATGAAGGTATTAAAAGTACCATTAGCAAATTTGCAGATGATACAAAGCTGGGTGGCAGTGTGAACTGTGAGGAAGATGCTATGGCATTGCAGGGTGACTTGGACAGGTTGTGTGAGTGGGCGGATGCATGGCAGACGCAGTTTAATGTGGATGTGTGAGGTTATCCACTTTGGTGGTAAGAATAGATTATTGGTAATAATGCAGATTATTATCTGAATGGCGTCAAGTTAGGAAAAGGGGAAGTACAACGAGATCTGGGTGTCCTAGTGCATCAGTCACTGAAAGGAAGCATGCAGGTACAGCAGGCAGTGAAGAAAGCCAATGGAATGTTGGCCTTCATAAAAAGAAGAGTTGAGTATAGGAGCAAAGAGGTCCTTCTGCAGTTGTACAGGGCGCTAGTGAGACCGCACCTGGAGAACAGAGTGCAGTTTTGGTCTCCAAATTTGAGGAAGGATATTCTTGCTATTGAGGGCGTGCAGCCAGTTCTCTGAATGCATTCAATAGAGAGCTAGATAGAGCTCTTAAGGATAGCGAAGTCAGGAGGTATGGGGAGAAGGCAGGAACGGGGTACTGATTGAGAATGATCAGCCATGATCACATTGAATGGTGGTGCTGGCTCGAAGGGCTGAATGGCCTACTCCAGCACCTATTGTCTATTGTCTCACAACATTACAGCAACATAAAATGTGAAAAGTATTAATAAGCCACTGTTAGAGCATCACTGAAAAAAACATGCCTTAAGAGATTTTAAGAAAACAGCAAACAAAAATATCATAAAAACATTGAATGAGAAACATAGGAAAGTGACCTCACAGCTTGCATGGAGAACAAGAAAAAAAAGCAAGGATTAATTGGACTAACCTTGCCGATTTAAAATCAAATCAACTCCATTTATTATCACTTTTGTAAATGAATACTTATTTAAATAAATGATAATAATAATAATTAAACAGACAGCGAATACTAAATATACTAACATATACTCCAATCTACCTTTGTGCAGCCCTTGAACTTTTTTATCTGCATTTTCCTTGTAGCTGTAACACTATGTTCTGCACTCTGTCTATTATTTTTGCATAACCTGAGGTATTTATGTATGGTATGACCTGCCCATATGACATGCTAAACAATGTTATTAATTGAATTTTGGGACATATCACATATATACCAATAATGAAGAAGGGCCCGAAACTGTCATACTTGCCACGCCTCCAAGACACTTGAGACTCTTCCCACACTCCTTCCCTGAGCTATTAGGAGTTACACCTGCATTTAATCTGCATCCCTAATTTATCACTTGGTATAAATACCTGAGATCATCGTCAATTGGATGCTGACTAATCAGTTATGCATTCTGTTGGTTCCTGGTCTATATCTTTCGGTTCCATTTGCGTCTGGATTTTGGGTTTTCTTCAGTACTTCTCGGTGAGCCTGCATTCGAGTCCTTTCCATTTCGGGGCCTTCTGACAGATTAGTCGGCCAGTATTGACTCGGCGGGCAATTCTGATCAGCCCGATCGGAGTCTTGGCACTCCCAGTTCCAAACCTGAGGATTTACTGGCTCGGTTGTGCAGGGCTGTTCAACTTCAAGGTTCCACTCTTGGCACCCATGAGGCTCGAATAGACCAACTCGTAGCAACCATCCAGCAGTTGGCAAACACTGTCAACCAGGCCTCAGAGACCACCCTTTATTGCCTGGTGTCTGCCAACCCTACCACCTGGCCTAGCAAATTGGTATGGATTGAATATGCTGAAAATTCTGTGCCCAGTTCTGCCACCGGTCTGTTTCAATTCCACTGCTCCCTTGGTTATCAGACACCTCTGTTTCCAGACCAAGAGGAGGAGGTCTCCGTTCCCTCTGCCCAGGAGTTTGTGCACCGTGGTCGTGGGACCTGGAAGGAGGCCCGTTCTGCCCTGCTCCGCACCACTTCCAGGAATAGGCAACAGGCGTATAGTCACCGACCCCTCGCTATCGCCCTGGTCAGAGGGTATGGCTGTCCACCCGGGATCCTCCCTATGTGTTGAGTCGCGTAAATTGGCACCCCGGTTTATTGGCCCATTCTCGATTCTCAAGATCATTAACCGCTCCACTGTTTGCCTTAGACTACCCCAGTCTATGAGGATTCACCCCACCTTCCACATATCCTGGGTTAAGCCTGTGTCCTCCAGCTACCTGTCTCCCGCTCCTCTGCTACCTCCGCCATCCCGCATCATTGGTGGTGATCCGGTGTACACGGTGAAGCAACTGCGGTGAAGCAACTGCGGTGAAGCAAGTCCTGGTGGCGTCGCAGAGGGATCAAGTACATGGTTGACTGGGAGGGCTGGACCCCTCCCTGATCTGTGACTTTCATCAGCAGTGTCCAGACCAGCCACAGAGGATGCCAGGAGGCATCTTGGGTGTGTGGGGGGGGGGGGGGGAATGGCGTGGGGGAGGGGATGGCGGGGGGCGGGGCTCTTGCCACACCCCCAGACACGAGACTCTTTCCACACTCCTCCCCAGAGCTATTAGGAGTTACACCTACATTCAATCTGCTACCCTAATTTATCACTTGGTATAAATACCTGAGATCATCACCGATTGGGTGCCGACTAATCAGTTCTGCATTCTGTCGGTACAATAGAGGTTGTGAGTTCTGTTGGTTCCTAGTCTATATCTTTTGGTTCCATTCGCGTCTGGATTTTGGGTTTTCATCAGTACTCGGTGAGCCTGCATTCAAGTCCTTTCCATTTTACGCCCTTCTGACAGAAACATTACCCATTCCTTCTCTCCAGAGATGCTGCCAGTCCTGATGAGTTACTCTAGCATTTTGTGCATACCAATATCAATATTAAGCTAATACCAATACTATAGGGAAACTAATATTAAAATGATCCAGAATTGTATTCAATGGGAATCAAGAGATAACAAATAAAGTGGACTTAACTAGAACATAGAGTGGCAAATTTTTTAATGAAATGTCGGGACAACTGAGAGCACTGAACAATTCTTGTGTCAAGATGGAGATTGAGGATGTCCTGGATAAACATGCTTGCAGGAAATGCTTCCAGCTGCTTGAATGTGAATGGGGTGTGGATCTATAGGGATCAGTATTCAATATTTTTCATTTGGCAAGAGCAGCCAAAAAGGCAGCTGAAGATGAAATATTTAATGAAAAAAAACAATATACTGGAAACATTTAGCAGATCAGGCAACAATGTGCTGCGAGAAACAGGTTTAATGTTTCAAGTCGAACACCATCAAGAGGTGCTCTACAATGCGTTACAATGCTGAGAACTATATTCTGCACTCAGTGTGCTCTTTTTTGCTCTATCTATTGTACTTGAGACTGACTTGATTGTATCTCTACATGATATATCTGACCTGTTTAGGTAGCATGCAAAACAAAAGTTTTTACATGTGACAATAATACCCTCAGTACATGTGGCAATAACAAACTGAAACCTAAATCTAAGAGAACTGGGAAAGAGAGAATGCAAACATGATTTAAGTAAGGGTAGGAGTTTGAGTTTAGTTTATTGCCCGTACACAAAGGTACAGTGAAAAACTTTTGTTGCGTGACAACCAATCAGCAACTGGTCGGGAGATGGAGATATTAGAGTGTATGTCTATGATAGGCTGCAGATCACAATTATTAAAAACTGTTTACTTTGAACATCAGATCAACATAAAAAGCTAGAGTAACTCAGCAGGTCAGGCAGCATCTCTGGAGAGACGCAATGGGTGACGTTTCGGGCCGAGACCCTTCTTCAGATACCCATTCCTTTTCTCCAGAGATGCTGCCTGTCCCGTTGAGTTACTCCAGCTTTTTTATGTCCATTTTCAGTTTAAACCAGCATCTGCAGTTCCTTCCTGTACATATTACTTTGAACATCATCATTTGGAAACAAAAGAGAAAAGAAACAAACTGAAGCAGAAATGCCCAGCAACACCCTTGTGAGAGAACGAAAATAAAAGTGGTTTTGGTGACATCTTTTAATTGAATACAATTCCTGAATCGTGGAAAGTGTCCAGAAGGAAGACGAGATGCCGTTCCTTGTGCTCGCATTGGGCATTATTGGGAACAGTGCGAAAGGTCAAGGACAGAGCTGTCAGATTGAAACAAGACAGAGGAATAAAATGCCAGCACCGAGAAGCTCAGGGTCACCCTTGCTGACTGAACAGACATTTTCTGCCAAGTGGTCATCTTATCAACATTTGGTTTCTTCAATGTTGCGGAAATACATTGTGATGAGATAAGTTGAAAACAGTGCAAAGAGTTCCTGGAAGGACTGTTTGTGCCCCTGGATGTCTCCTCAACACTATCCCTTGACAATTACCCTACTGAAGGCCACCAGGCCACCACCTCCCAAGTCATTAGAGTTTTTATTGTTTCTTACAATCACCCCCTCCAACCTTATAGTTCCCCAGCCCTGCACTGCGCATTTCTATGACCTTCCCAAAATCCACAAGCAGACCTATCATATCATATCATATCATATATATACAGCCGGAAACAGGCCCTTTCGGCCCTCCAAGTCCGTGCCGCCCAGCGATCCCCGTACATTAACACTATCCTACACCCACTAGGGACAATTTTTACATTTACCCAGCCAATTAACCCACATACCTGTACGTCTTTGGAATGTGGGAGGAAACCGAAGATCTCGGAGAAAACCCACGCAGGTCACGGGGAGAACGTACAAACTCCTTACAGTGCAGCACCCGTAGTCAGGATCGAACCTGAGTCTCCGGCGCTGCATTCGCTGTAAAGCAGCAACTCTACCGCTGCGCTACCGTGCCGCCCAACACCTAGTGTTGGTGCCTGCTCTTGCCCCACCATACTCATCTCCAAATATTTTGATTCTGCCTTGTGTCCAAGTTCCAGTCCCTTCTAAGCAACATCCAGGACACCTTATAGGCTGCTCAACACTTTCATAATTTCCAATTCCTTGGCCTTCACCATCTCTTCTCTACTATGAATGTCCAGTGCTTTTACACCTCCATTTCCCATCTGGAAGGCCTTTGGTTCTTCCTTGTACAGAGACCCAAACAGTTCCCTTCAATTAATATCTATGTTTCTAATATTCTCTTCTACCTAGTGGAACTTGTCCTCACCTTTAACAACTTCTCTTTTGATTCCTCTCACTTTCTTCAAGTCAAAGATGTAGCCGCAGTGTCACTCGCATGGGCCTCAGTTATGCCTGTCTTTTTATTTGGGTACATTCAACACTTTTTCCTACAAAACTACCCCAGCATCATTCCCCAACAATTTCTCCACTACATCGACACTGCAATAGGGCTGCTTCCTGCACCGTGCAGCTTTCATTGCTTTCACCAACTTTACTATTTCCACCCTGTCCTCAAATTCATTTGGACCATCACTGACATCTCTCTCCCGTTTCTTGATCTCTCTGTTTTCATCAGAGATTCTCCACTGACGTCTACTGCAAACCCACTGACTCCCACAATTATCTTCACTACATCTTCCATCCTGCCTCTTGCAAGAACACCTTCCCTTACTCTCAGTTTCATTGGGTATTTTTAAGGTGGAGATACACAGATTCTTGATTAGTAAGAGTATCAAGGGATCCTGCGAGAAGGCAGGAGAATGGGGTTGAGAGGGAAAGATAGATCAGCCATGATTGAACGGTGAAGTAGACTTCACTAGTTCTGTGTTATCCCAGTTTTGCATGCGACACATGAGGGGCAATTTACAGGGGCCAATTAACCTACAAGTCTTTGGAGTGTAGGAGGAAACGGGAGCATTCAGAGAAGCACCACGTGGTCATAGGGAGAACATACAAACTCCATGCAGACAGCACCCATAGTCAGGATCGAACCCGGGTCTCTGGCGCTGTAAAACAGCAACTCTACCACTGTGCCACTGTGCCGTCCAGCTGGTGTCCATGTTTGGATGTAAGTTGCAGTGTGGTTTGGATCTGTACAATCATGTCAAAACCTACGGTGAGCATGGATGGGTGCACCGATTAGACTTTCATGACAGTCATCAGCTTCATGGACCCTGTTACAGGCACCAGCTTTTTTTGTTTTGGATTTTGTACCTCAATACAGTCAGTTCAATAACAACAAAAAAATTATTAAGATAACTCATAAAATCTGTGCAGGAAATCCAAAAAAAACAAAACTGCAGATGTCAGAAATGTTGCATCTGTGAAGAGAGAAGCAGTTAATCTTTCCTCGCATGGGCATCTCTGCCATCACCTATAGTCTCCACCCTTTCACAGACTTCCCCTTTGTTTTCTCCACCTCTTCCACTTCCCTGCAACTTAATACATGTTTGATATCGAAGCCGTTCTAGTTTTTTTAGGACTTCACACTGAAATATTAACTCTTGATTGTTTTTCCACAGACTTGCTGAGTATTTCTAGCGTTTTGTGCTTTTAAATTATAAAGGGGTGGCACAGTCGTAAAGGGCAGCACAGTGGCATAGCATAGCTACTGCCTTACAATGCCAGCGACCCGGGTTCGATCCTGAGAACGGGTGCTGGCTGTACGGAGTTTGTATGATCTCCCTGCGACCACATGGGTTTTCTCCGGGTGCTCCGGTTTCCTCCCACACTCCAAAGACGTACAGGCGTGTATGGTATTTGGCTTCAGTAAATTATGAATAGTCCCTAATGCATACGATAGTGTTAGTGTGCGGGGTGATCGCTGGTTGGCACGGACTTTGTGGGTCGAAGGGCCCATTTCCGCGCTATATCTCTAAGGCCCAAAGGCCTAAAAGGATATGGACTTCAAGAGGACAAAGATTAGGCATAATCAATCGGGTCTCCGCACATAAGAAGGCAAAAGCTTAGGTTTGATTTCATTGTATTTATATAGACCAAACCTATTAAAAGAGAAGGCTAGGAATAATCAGATATTTTGTTTACAAAGCGAAGCTAGGACAAGGCTGGATTTTACACCGTGAATCGTGACATTTGGCAGCATTGGGAGATAGGCAGCTGGATTACATAGCGAATGCTTGCTCTTTGATTTCCTTCGCACAACCTATTTCTGGTTGGGATGGAGATTGTGTCTTAAACAGCCAGGGGTCCCATGATGTTAGTCAGGGTCACTGTGATTTCCAGAGCTAGGAGAGGAACTCTTCATCATTTTCTCCTCTACTTTGCTGGACGGTAACTTGACGTTTTGCTCATGCCAGGAGATTTCATGGCTTTCGCTGTAGCGCAGCGGTAGAGTTGCTGCTTTACAGCGAATGCAGCGCCGGAGACTCAGGTTCGATCCTGACTACGGGTGCTGCACTGTAAGGAGTTTGTATGTTCTCCCCCTGACCTGCGTGGGTTTTCTCCGAGATCTTCGGTTTCCTCCCACACTCCAAAGACGTACAGGTATGTAGGTTAATTGACTGGGTAAATGTAAAAAATTGTACCTAGTGGGTGTAGGATAGTGTTAATGTGCGGGGATCGCTGGGCGGCACGGACTTGGTGGGCCGAAAAGGCCTGTTTCCGCGCTGTATATATATGATATGATATGATATGATAATGGTGTTATTGTTATGCATAAGAGATTACAAATGTGTGGGTCAGGCTAGATGGATCAGACGTCCATCTTCTGTCAGTGGATTTAAAAAAAATGTTTTGATTAGGTTTAGGGCAAAAATGTGTTTGCATGATAGGAATGGTTAACAGAATTACAAAAGGAGAAAGATGAGCTCAGTGAAATGTTACGATTTGTAGCATCCTGTAATTGTTAAATGCTATTGTGTGATGTTTCCGACAAATGCTAGGTTGTTTTTATATGTGATTTATGTGTGACCTGGAGTGTTGGCCCCACTCTATGACGTTATTCTCCTTTGCAGGGGAAACTCATCAACTTGAAATGTGTGGTTATTGGATTTTCACCAACCTTTCCTTTGACCTACTCTTCAACTGGAAAGATAGCATAAGCACTGTTACATCAATAACTCAATGAACTCATCTTCTGATATTCAGTCATAGAGTCATAAAGTGTGGAAACATTGTATTGGCCCACCTTGCCCACACTGACCAACGTGTCCCATCTAAACTAGTTCCACCTGCTTGCATTCAGCCCAGATCCCTCTAAACCTGTCCTATCCATGTACCTGTCTAAATGTTTCTTAAACATTGCGATAGTACCTGCCTCAACTATCCCCTCTGGCAGCTCGTTCCATATACCCACCACCCTTTGTGTAAAAAGTTACTCCTCAGGTTCCTATTAAATCTTTCCCCCCTCAGCTGTAACTTATGTCCTCCATTCCCCTACTCTGAGCAACAGACTATGTGCATTCACCCGATCTATTCCTCTCACAATTTTGTACACTTCTATAAGATCATCCTTCATCTTCCTGCACTCCAAGGAACAGTCCCAGCCTGCTCAACTGCTCCCTATAGCTCAAGCCCTCGGGTCCTGGCAACATCCTCGTAAATCTTATCTGCTCCCCTTTTCCAGTTGGAAAACATCTTTACTAGAACATTGTGCCCAAAATTGAACACAATACTCTAAATGTGGTCTCACTAAAGTCTTCTTTACCGGCAACATGTCCCCCAAACTTCTATTCACAAAATGCTGGGCAAACTTCTATACTCAATGGTTTGACTGATGAAGGCCAAAGTGCCGACAGTCTTTTTGACCATCCTATGTACCTGCAATCTGTTTTTATTTCAACCAAATACTGAGGCAGGCAGGCTGTTGCTACACAATGGAGAGAAGATCAGACTATATTTTAGCACCTGAATTAAAAACAGAAAATGGTGCAAACTTTCAGCAGGTCAATTTCTTGGACCTGAAACGCTTTCCGATTCTCTTTACCCAGTCGCTGCCTGACTCACTGAGTGTTTCCAACAATTTCTGCTTTCATTTTAAAATTCTCAGCATCTACAGTTTTCATGATTCTTACAAGCGACAAGATACATAGTTAGTGTAGGTAAATAACTGCAGATGCTGGTACAAATCGAAGGTATTTATTCACAAAATGCTGGAGTAACTCAGCGGGTCGAGACCCTTCTTCAGACTGATGTCAGGGGGGCGGGACAAAGGAAGGATATAGGTGGAGACAGGAAGATAGAGGGAGAACTGGGAAGGGGGAGGGGAAGAGAGGGACAGAGGAATTATCTAAAGTTGGAGAAGTCAATGTTCATACCACTGGGCTGCAAGCTGCCCAAGCGAAATATGAGGTGCTGTTCCTCCAATTTCCGGTGGGCCTCACTATGGCCATAGTTATACCATTTCACCTCTTTAATGCTGGTCTCAGATATACAAGCTTGAAGAAATATGTCCTTTGTCCCTTTTGGTAGACAAGATGTACGGTGCTTCCAAATAACAATTACAATGGAGTGCAACATGTAACTGCTACTATGTTGCACATTCAGAGACTGGGACCAAGGACTAATTTCTATCTCAAGGCAGCTGCTGAGGTATTCAAAAACTAAAACTTGGTAAACTTAAATTGATATTTTCCAACAGTTTTTGCTACACTGGAATTTGCAACATTGCTTCTACTAAAGGAACACGTTGAGTTGACTCGTGATACAAGTGTGGTTTAATTATCTGGAAAGATGTCAATGCTGAGACTTGTTTTTCCCCCTTTGGGTTACAATGATTAATAAGAAATCAAATACAGCCTATCAAACCACAACTTGCAACTATGGAGGATAACGATGTTAAAGAATGGCATAAGGTAGGCCCAAAATGCTGAAGTAACTCTGCGGATCAGGCAGCACCTCTGGAGAAAATGAATTAGTGATGTTTCCGATCGGGACCCTTCTTCAAACCTCTTCCCCCACCATAAACATACCAGAGATGACGACTCAGCTGAGTTGTAGGCTCAGCTCCAGGCCTGCAGCCTCCACACTACTGGCTCCAACACCACATGGTCTGACTCTCCTACTGACCTTTTTAATACATTTTAAAGAAAAGCATTGTTTGGAAGCGAGGATGGAAGACAATTGCTTGTTAGTCAGAATTTACAGGAAAGAACAAAACGGTTCAGATGCTCTTCTTTCTCATTGGATTGAATTCTCCAATGGCAGCGGGCAAGTGAGCTTCTAGTCTTAGGCGAGAGGGGGAAAGCTGAATGCACAATCAGAAAGGTATCAGAATCCAGAATCGTGAAGTCACACAATGTTGGTATCAGTACAACAGACTCATGAGATTCATCAGTACAGTACAGTCCTTGTCTCAATAGACAATAGGTGCAGGAGGAGGCCATTCGGCCCTTCAAGCCAGCACCGCCATTCAATGTGAGCATGGCTGATCATTCTCAATCAGTACCCCGTTCCTGCCTTCTCCCCATATTCCCTGACTCCGCTATCCTTAAGAGCTCTATCTAGCTCTCTCTTGAATGCATTCAGAGAATTGGCCTCCACTGCCTTCTGAGGCAGAGAATTCCACAGATTCACAACTCTCTGACTGAAAAAGTTTTTCCTCATCTCAGTTCTAAATGGCCTACCCTTATTCTTGAACTATGGCCCCTTGTTCTGGACTCCCCCAACATTGGGAACATGCTTCCTGTCTCTAACATGTCCAACCCCTTAATAATCTTATACGTTTCGATAAGTTCTCCTCTCAAGCTGGCTCGAAGGGCCGAATGGCCTCCTCCTGCACCTATTGTCTATTGTCTCAAGGCAGTGAATCCATGCAATACCTTTACGTTGCGTAGGGAAGAAGTGTTAAAGCCACTATTTCATAACGTTAGAGTACCAAGTTCAGTGCTGACTCCAGGTACTGCCTGGGGGGAGTTTTCACCTTCTTCCTGTGATCACATCGGGTGCTCTTTTCAAAAGGAGGTGAGGAGGAACTTCTGTAATCAGAGGGTAGTTAATCTATGGAACTCATTGCCACAGAGGGCGGTGGAGGCCAAGTCAATGGATATATTTAAGGCAGAGATAGACAAGTTCTTGATTAGGTGTCAAGGGTTATGGGGAGAAGGCAGGAAAATGGGATTAAAAGGCAGAGATCAGCTATGATTGAATGGTGGAGTAGACTTGATGGGCCGAATGGCTTAATTCTACTCCTATAATTTGTGAACAGGGTTTGGTTTGGATGCTGCAGTTTCTACCATATTCCAAAGACAAGTTGGTAGCTTAATTAGCTACTTTAAATTACTCCTATTATACAGTTGAGTGGTAATATCTGGGGAAGATGGGAGGGATTGATGAGAATGGGGGGGTGGGGGAGAATAAAAAATGTGATTAATATCAGATCAGTGTAAATGGTGATTGATGTTAGTTGTAGATTCAGTGGGCCAAATGGTTATGAGGTATCTCCCTATGACTCTGTGGAGTGCTGCCATGTAGAAATAAAAAGGTTAATTTCAAGTTCAAAAGATATATTTAGTGACATGAAACTGAACTTGTTCAAATAAATTCCAGATGGAGAATTTGTGGATTCATTTTATATTGGCTCCAGTTTCTCTTTATTTGGTGTTGAAGGGCTCCAATATCTTTTTTCAAAAAGAATATGAAATGTCCTACAGATTCAAGTCATGGTTAATTGCAACCAATGAAAAAGCTTTTGCATGGCATTGTGATCACTGGAGACGTGGCACAACTTTCTGCCTGAAAACAGCTGTGGCACATCATTCTCCCTGAAAATATCCTGCTCAATACCATATGCTTCTGGCAACGGTTGTCCTATTTCATCTCCTTCCATCCCCCGATGTCCTGGACACAAACAGGCGATTGATAATCTTCACCTTTTTCCTGGTCGTCTGCTGATGAAATGGCCAGTCGCTTTCTAACTGAAGAATTATCCATCCTGCTTATGATCATAATAAAAAATATTTTTAGTGTTGCTGCATGTATGATAGAGGAATCCCCCCGCACCGCCCCCCCCCCCCCCCACTCCCAAGCCCACACCCCCACCCCTACCCACCACCACCCTCCAGGCAAAAGAATTATGGCATCAGAATAGAAATGATGTGTTCATTGATGTGTGCAGCTCACTCTGAATGCTGTGCGCAGAGGAGGAATAAAACAAGGATCAGTTCAGTCACTTGGTCTAATGTATTCTGTGTGCGTGCCAAGTGCACTTGTCTTCCTGGCGACATTGGTGTCTCTGCAGCAACATCCTTTCCATTAATTTGTGCATCCTGTCCTGCCTTGATGGACTTGTCCTCCTCCTTTGTGCTTCAGCCTGGTTTTTTTCCCACACAATTACAGTTGCAAACGGCAATTGACATTATGGCCTTACCGACTTCTGTGAAACCACAATTAGTTAATACATCTGCAACTCTATTTCAAGAACTTAGTTGCCTGCTTCAAAACTGTCTGAAGAAGGGTCTTGACCCGAAACGTCACCCATTCCTTCTCTCCAGAGATGCTGCCTGAGTTACTTCAGCATTTTGTGTCTACCTACCTATTTCACAATCTTGAAAGGTGTTGAGGGGAAAAGATGGATCAGCCATTATTGAATGGCAGAGTAAACATCATGGGCTGAATGACCGAATTCTGCTCCTATAATGTGAATTTATGAACTTTATGTCTACTGCATCATTTTATTGTATAAGCTTGCTGCTTCTATGAATGTTGAGAGAAAGGATATTTGTAGCCAGGCTATGGAGAAAGGTGTTAAAATCAGAAGATAGACACAAAAAGCTGGAGTAACTCTGCAGGACAGGCAGCATCTATGGAGAGAAGTTTTGGGTCAAGACCATTCGTCTCGACCCGAACTACACCCATTCCTTCTCTTCCTACACAAGGTGTTAAGATGAATTCAGTCTTGGCATGAAATGAAAGGCAGTGGTGAGATTTCCAAGAAGTGGAGATTGACTTTGATGTTTTAACTTCCTGGTCTCTGAGTAACTATATAAAACAATAACAATAACTTGCTGATAAGGTGTTAAATGTCGCAAAATGATTGATTCAAAACACACCTACGTTATGGGATTGGGGAGTAGGTGAGCAAGAGCTTGGCCTAAGTGGCAGATTTTAAAGGAGGGGAGAGACAGAGAAGTTTAGGTCTGAAATTAGAGAGCTTGGTTGTGGAATGAATGAGTGGTGTGATTGGAAACTCATTTTAGGATGAATGGGATTGAAAATAATTTAGTTCAGCAAAAAAAATGGAGCAAATCCATTGTATGTAATTTTCTAGATGCAATATGGTGGAAAATAATGGAAATATACAAAGGCAGTTCTATTCAAAGAGCCAATGAAGACAATGCATCTTGACAGAATCGAACAGTTTTCATCCATGTCGTCTATGGTACGTAGTTAGTGCCTGAATGATTACATGGGCACTATGTTTTATCTTAGGATCTGTCCCATTATTATTGTGGTTCAATGGTAAACCACTGTGAAATTCTATATATCCTGCAATGTTTCCTGCAGATTAGAGAGCAGCAAATTTGACCACACTGCGAAGAAAGTTGGCAAAAGGGAGACAAAGCAGGGAACCACAAACAGGTTAACCTGACATTAGTATTTAAGAATTGCTGGAATCCATAATAAACGCTCTAATATGAGGACACTTAGACAGCAACTACGATTAAATGCAGTTAACATGGATTTATGAAAAGAAAGTTATGATTGACTAATCTATTAGCATTCTCTTAGCATGTATCTAGTTGAGTGATTGAGAGACAGCCAGGAGATATAATGTGTATGGATTCTTAGAAAACTTGCAATTCGATTCCCCACATTGGGTTTCAGAACAAGATTGGAGCACATAGAATGGGGGGGGGGGGGGATACACAAACATAAGATTAAAAGTTATTTCAGAAATAGAAAGCAATGAATAGGATGAAATGGGCCCCTCTTGCATTTTCAGGTTGGGTCTGGAGTGGGACAATTGTACCTCTGGGATTTCCACTTCTTGTGCAACTATTCATAATCTGAACTGGAGTCTGAAGAAGGGTCTCGACCCCAAACGGCCTGTCCATTCCTTCCATAGATGCTGCCTGACCCACTGAGATCCTCCAACATTTTGTTTTTTGCTTTAAGATTCCAACATCTGCAATTTCTTGTGCCGCTATTCACAATCTACAACCATGATTTGGCCGAGGATATGAAATGTAATATTTTTAAGTTTACTGAATGACATGAAAATCAGTTGAAATGCGAATAGTGATAAGAATGCAAAGAGACTTCAAGCAAAATAGATAATCTGATTGAATGGACAACAACATGGCAGAGGGTGTACATGGAAACATATGAAATTAAATACTTTGACAGAAAAAGCCAAAATGCTGATTTTTTTTTTAAACGACGAAATATTGGGGAATGCTAATGTTCAACAGGACCTTTGTATTCTTGTACAAGCCACTGAAAGCCAATGTGCTGATGCAGCAGATATTTGAAGAGGCAAATGGTGTATTGAATTTTATTTCAAGAGGATCTGAGTTCTAGAGTTAAGATGTCTTACCACAACTTATCTTGGTAAGACCATATCCTGAAGAAATGCATTTTGGTTTATTTTCCTATCTTTCAGCTTTAGAGCTCTTTGTTTAGGCGGGTTTGGAGTATTGTTCTGTGTTTGGAGTATTGTGTGCAGTTCTGGCTACCCCGTTACAGCAAGGATGTGGAAGCTTTGGAAAGGGTTACCCGAATACAGTCTGGATTAAAACGTATTAGCTACAAGGATAGGTTGGACAAACTTGGATTTTTTTTTGAGGGGAGACCTGATAGAAGGATGTAAATTAAGGTTGGCATAGATAGGATAGACCTGTTTCCTGGGTGTATATGTGAAAGACTCGAGGGACTAGCCTCAAGGTGAGAGAGGTAACGTTTAAAGGAGATGCGCCGGATAAATATTTGATACAGAGAGTGATGGTTGCTTGCAACGCACTGTGATGGGAGGTGATGGGGACAGAAATGATGGGCACAGATAGGCACATGGATATGTAGGGAATGGAGAGCTAAAGATCACGTGAGGAAGATGATGATTAGTCTAACACAGTGTTATGGTCGGCCTGGAAATTGTGCACTGTTATGTTCTAAGGATACATAGAAGGTTATATGCTCTAAGAATATATTTGCTATAAAGGAATTGCTGTGAAGATTTATAGATTTGTTCTTGGGATGGTGGGGCTGTCATGAGGACAGGCTAAATTGTTGAAGCTTCTATTCTCTGGGATTTAATAAAATGTACCAGACTTCACAGAAACATACAAAATATCCTCACTCACACTCTTGAAACTTAAAACTAACTTATTTATAGCTATTAACAAACTATTTCTCTCCTTACAGTTCTGGTGAAGAGTCTTCAACATAAAACAGCATCTGTTTCCCTTCCCACAGATGCAGCTTGACTAGGTAAGTATTTTCAACATTTTCTGTTTTCTTCAGAGCCCCACCATTTGCAATGTTTTTTCTATTCGCTGTAAAAGCTTGGAAGGAGCAAAGAGACACAGACTGAGTGTGTTGGTGGCCTTGACTGAAATTGGCAGTATTTCCATTGCAGTTTACACAATTGATAACATTGATCCATTGTAACAGTAACTTAATAAAATGCTTTATAGTCGATCCCAAGTGTGCTGTTTACTGCTGGCATTATCTTCTGTAGTACATTGAATCTTATCACTTGCAGCAAGCTGACATGGATAATATGGAGGCTACATGTAATTAATTATGGATGATATCAAAGCTCGAGGTGCTACATTTAGCATTAAATCAGAAGTTCACAAATCGCCTTTTAATGAAGGCTAATTACCCTAGATGAAGACTAATTTTACACATTTATCTCTACCACTGTGAATGTCTGAGAATTCACTATAATTCTTTACATTTTAGCTGTAGACTTCTTGGTGCAATCCAAAAAAAGCCCTTAATTCAATAAAACCTACAATGCACTTGGAAGAACTGCTGCTTCTCTGCCGCTGCTGCTTCTCAAACATATTTCGTTGTTCCGAATTGCTTAAAAATAAATGTCATTTTTAGTTTGAACTAGACCAAGTGGACCCTTTGGGCCCAAACCTC
Source organism: Rhinoraja longicauda (assembly GCF_053455715.1). NCBI lineage: Eukaryota > Metazoa > Chordata > Chondrichthyes > Rajiformes > Arhynchobatidae > Rhinoraja > Rhinoraja longicauda. The sequence continues at coordinate 29,884 of NW_027601612.1, forward strand.
TCCTGCATTGGTGCAGCACCCTCTCTGCCCCCTCCCCTCTTCCCCTCCCCCCCACTCCATCCCCCTCAACCCCCATGATCCTCCCTCCTCCCCCCTCCCCCCACCCTCCTCCCTCCCTCCTCCCTATTGATGGTGAATAGACCCTGTCCCAACTCAAAACATCACCTATCCATGTTTTCCAGAGATGTTGCCTCATCCACTGAGTTACTCCAGCACTTTGTGTCTTTTTCCTGTGAATTTCTTGCAGACCAAGCTGCTCTCAATAAGGACGGCATTTTGAGAGTTAAAACTGATCTCAATACATTTTCATCTAAAAGCATGGAAATATTAATCAAGGTGCCCACACATAATTGGGTTCACTGAGGTCTCCTGCACAAGTGCCTCTGAGTGATAATTGAAGAAAGGTTCAAGCTCAACTGGCATGCTCGTTGTTAAATAATCATTGCCACTCTCGGGCTGTGCTCTGATGCAGTGAACGGCTGCCTTCTCACACACCAGAAAGTTCAATGGGAAGAGGGCACAAAACTGGGGTGGGAGAGGGGAGATAGAATGATCAAGCTTTAATTATTGAAGTGTAGATTATAGACTGGACATTCAATTAAACTGTATTTGAGACGATGATGATTGTGACACAAGAGACTGCAGATGCTGGAATCTGGAGCAAAACGCTTGCATTTGGAAGAGAGCGGGGTAATCAGTATGGCTTTGTGTGGGACAGATGATGTCTTACAAACTCAATTGAGGTTTTTGAGGAGATAAGGTCCTGTCCCACTTAGGCGATTTTTTAGGCGACTGCTGGCAACTTTCAAAGTCGTAGCAGATCGCCAAAATTTTCTTTTACCCTACGACAATGACCACAACAATACCGAGTCAGGTCGAGATTACACCTTCTTCGGAAACATTGCAAAATTCCCAAGCTGTCAATGCTTCTCCGGCGTCCTAATTTTCGCTGAAATCACTGACAAGTCGGTAATTACTTGAGAGTTTTGAAATATAACATCTTGCCCGGGTTACTTGAAAACCAAGCTTCACGGTAACAAGGCATAAACTGGATTTACTTCCAGTTTACTAATAGCAGTATTAAGAAATTTAATTTTAAAAGTGGTTAAATGGATTTTTGTGCGGAATGTGGGCACTCTTTGAAAATGTATGGGAGATGCATATCTGGTTTCTGGGTTGCATATCTGGGTTGGGAGCCTACTTAAATGTATTCACTGATGGCCATAAACATCGTGGAAATTCCCACGCTTACCTGACCATCAAACTGTCGCCTCCAATCTACCTGTCAAATGTCCTGACGGTAAATAAATTGGTTAAACACAAGTATTTTATGGTATCTTGAAATGACTTTACTTAATTTAATATTATGTGGTTCTAAATGCATCTAAGACAACCTAGCAAACCTGGGGACAGCATGCGACAGCGCCCACAATAAGCAACGATACCTGGCGACAATCCACTTGTCGCCGAGAAATTTCATACCGGATGATTTCTCAGTGATGTGCCGAGATCCACTACGATTCTTTGAAGACTCCTCACGATCATGCCCGAGACACCCCGGCGAACTGTTGGCGACAGCCTAGTCGCCGGCAGTCGCCTTAAAATCGCCTAAGTGGGACAAGCCCTGTAATGAAGGTGATTGATGAGGGAGGGCAGTGGTTGTTGTCGACGGGGACTTTAGAAAGCCATTTAGAAACATAGAAACATAGAACATAGGTGGAGGAGGAGGCCATTCGGCCCTTCGAGCCAGCACCGCCATTCAATATGATCATGGCTGCTCATTCTAAATCAGTATCCTGTTCCTGCTTTCTCCCCATATCCCTTGATTCCATTAGTCCTAAGAGCTATATCTAACTCTCTCTTGAAAACATCCAGTGAATTGGCCTTCACAGATTCACAACTCTCTGGGTGAAAAAGTTTTTCCTCATCTCAGTTCTAAATGGACTACCCCTTATTCTTAAACTGTGACTACTTGACAAAGTCCCTCCTGGTAAGCGGATGCATGGGATCCATGGTGACGTGGATTCACAACTGGTTCAACCAAAGAAGTCAGAGGGTAGTGGTGGAAAATTGTTATTCAGGCTGGAGGCCTGTGACCATTGGTGTTCAACAGAGATGTATGCTGGGACCTCCGTTGTTTCTGATATATATATATATATATATATATATATATATATATATATATATATATATATATATATATATGAAGATAGACAGAAAATACTGGAGTAACTGAGCGGGACAGGCAGCATCTCTGGAGAGAGGGAATGGGTGACGTTTCGGGTCAAGACACTTCAGACATCTGCAGCTCCTTCCTACATATATATACATATAAATGATTTGGATGAAGATGTAGATGGGTTGGATAGTAAGTTTAGAGAAAATTGGGGAAGCTGCAGACAGTGAAGAAGGCTTTCAATGTGTATCAGTATGAGCGGAGAAATTGTTGACGGAGTTTAAGCAGATGATGAAATCTTGAGTGAAACACAAAGTGCTGGGCTAACTCAGCAGGTTAGGCAGCATCTCTGGAGGGAATGGGAATGGGTCGGGACCCCTCTTCAAAGAGTTGCGGTCCCCTTCTGATTCCTGCTCAGCAAAGTTTTGACAGCTTTGCTAAATTGTGTGGAGTCGCATTGAGAACTATACAGGTCACAATTTCTTCATGTAAACCCACCTAACACTGTTTCAAATATATTTTTGGTGAATATCATCTTTTTTGCAGAGCTCATAAGTGTTTCTCACACCACTGTGTGAATAGTGACATGCCTGGATGGAGTGACTGTGGAGAGGATGTTTCCACCAATGGGAATGTTTAGGACCAGAGGCCACAGTCTCAGAATAAAAGGCATACTTTTAGAAAGGAGAAGAGGAGGAATTTATTTTGTCAGAGGGTGAATCTGTGGAATCCATTGCCACAGAAGGCTGTGGAGGCCAAGTCAATGGATAATGTTAAGACGGAGATTGTTAGGTTCTTGATTAGTAAGGGTGTCAAGGGTTATGGGGAGAAGGCCAGAGAATGGGGTTGAGAGGGAATGATAGATCGGCCATGATTAAATGTGGAATGGAATTGATGGGCCGAATGGCCTAATCTTTCTTCTATAACTTATGAACATGAACAGCACTTACTTTTCACACCAAAAAAGAGGGAAATTCAATTTGAAGCATCATACATACATGTCTTGGACTGGCCTTAATTCAGCTGTGGGATCAAAAAAATTCTCAGAATCTGTCAGAATCTGGTAGATTCCATGCTAAATCATGTCAAAGACATGATATTGAACTGTGGTGAACGCATATTGTAGTAAAGAACGAATGGTGCAATTAAAATATATAAAAGGTAGCCCAGCGATCTGAATGTTACCTTGTTATATCCAGGCGTACACTTGATTCAATTAGTTTGCACAAGGATGTAGAACATAGAACAGTTCAACACTGGAACACGTCCTTCAACCCACAAACATGATGTCAAGTTAAACTAATCTCTTCTGCTCACACATTTTCAATATACCTCCATTATCTGCCAAGGACTGGGCCTAGCTGAAAGCCTCTTACTTGTGCATTTAAGCATGTGTACGTAAAGACCATTTCATGTCAGATGTACCTTGCTGACAATGCATTCATACTTTTTGCTTCATGTTTAGCTTTGTTTTAGCTGTTTTAATATTTTTGACCGCATGTGCATTGACTTTAATTAGAAGACCTGATTTAGAAACAGATTGATGATCCTTCATATCACTGGACTTAAATACTAGAAGTTACCCACACCCACCTCTCCCCAACAGCTTTGTGGGAGTTCTTGAACTTTGGGCAGCACAATGGGGCAGCAGTAAAGTGGCTGCCTTTCAGCATCAGAGACCGGGTTCAATCCTGATGATGGGTGCTGTCTGTATGTAGTTTGTACGTTCTCCCTGTGACCATGTGGGTTTTCTCCGGGTGTTCCGGTTTCCTCCCACACTCCAAAGATGTACAGGTTTGTAGCTTAATTAGCTTCCATAAAAAAGTGTAAATTGTCCCTCGTGTGTGTATAGTAATAATAATAATAATAATAATCCATTTATTTTATATAGCGCCTTATCACATGCTCAAAGCGCTTTACAAAAACAATTAACATAGAAACAAACAGACAAACTATCCTGACGGAAAAGCGGCGAATACTCAACGCCAGCGTCCTCTCACGTCAGGGTCCGGCAGTAGACATTAAAAAGCACAAGACACACAGATATAATTTTTTACACAAACAGCCATCACAGTGATTGCTCTAGGCATACCCTCACTGTGATGGAAGGCAAAGTCTTATCTCCTCCTCATTCTTCTCCCGTGGTGCCACGAGGTGATCGAGGCTCTCAACTTTTTGAAGCCCCCACCGGGCGATGGAAAGTCCCAGGGCCGAGCCGAGCAGGCCGATGAAAGTCCTGAGCCCCCACCGGGCGATGGAAAGTCCCAGGGCCGAGCCGAGCAGGCCGATGAAAGTCCTGAGCCCCCACCGGGCGATGGAAAGTACTGCGGCCGAGCCACGCAGGGCGATGAAGGGCCTGCGGGCGGGTTGATCGTACCTCGCGCTTCGGGGCGGTCGAAGCTGCTACGGCTGGAGCTCCCAAAAGCCGGTCACCAGCCAGGGACCTGCGAACTCCCGATGATGCGGTCTGCAGGGCCCACGGCCGAAGCCTCCGAGATGGTAAGTCCAGGCCCTGCGACCGGAGTCTTCAAGGTCGATCCCAGCTGGAGGCCGCCGACTCCACGATGTTAGGCCGTAGCGCGAACGGAGATACGACACGGTAAAGGTCGCATCTCCGTTGAGGAGGAGATTTGAAAAAAAGGTTTCCCCCAACCCCCTCACCACCCCCCCACATACACAGAATTAAAAATAAAACAAAACGTACATTTAACAACGACAATTGCAAAAAAACAAAAAAAAAACAGAGAGACTGCCGGTGAGCCGCAGCTGCAGAACACAGCCACGCCCCCTATAGTAGTGTTAGTATATGGGGTAATCGCAGGTCAGCGCAGACTCGGTGGCCCAAAAGGCCTGTTTCCACGCTGTATCTCTAAAGTCTAAAGTAAAGACATTAATGGTTCACCACCACTTTCTCAAGGGCACATAGCCATGGGCATGAAATGCTGGCCTTACCAGCAGTACCTGGATCACAAAATGACATGCAATTCCAAGAGAGCGATAACCTTTAACACAGTGACTGTCACAGAGTGAGTAATGTAGATGGGACAGGAAAGTGACCTTGATGGATCAATTGGACAAAACTGTGCTTGATGGAGTGCCGTAAAATGAAATGTGAATTCATCCATTTAGGCATGAAAATGATGGATCAGAATGTTTTCTGAACAATGCAAAGCTACGAACCATGGCTGAGTACAGATATTTACGGGACCATGTATAGAAAAGCCACTTACAATGAAAAATACTGGAAAAATACTGGAAACTGACCAAACATTTGTCAGGCATAAATATATAACAAATACAGCAAAATTAAAAGGGAAGCATTGGGTGAAGCTTGAAAAGATCAGAGCCATACTGCTGTCAAATTTGGGTAATAAAATTCTGTGCACCTCATGTTTAATGAATACTAATGCAAAAAATGGCACAATGCCTTTTACGAATCTAAAGAATATATATTACAAGTCAACTTCTTCCCAAGCAGTTATTTGGGGGTCAGGAAAAGTTTGTATCCAAAGCAGTTCAAATGGTTATGGGGTGACTTGTGTGTCATGTATGTGGTGAACAGAGGGGCAGTGGTGTTTGATGAGATGGGCGGTTATCTGCTTTTCCTGCTGACCCACCATTTTCCAGGATTGGAAAGACGGGGAAGCACTGTATGTGTTTCTTGATGCGTCTCTGCCTGTTTGAGCAGTTTTGGCAGCCTTGAGCAGACAGTGAGGATGTTACAATTTTTCAGAGGGACTACCGAGGATGTCAGTTCAGTGATAGAGATACAGTGCAGAAACAGGCCCTTCGGCCCACCGAGTCTGCGATGACCAGCAGAGAAACATAGAAACATGGAAAATAGATGCAGGAGTAGGCCATTCAGCCCTTTGAGCCAGCACTGCTATTCAATATGATCATGGCTGATCATCCAAAATCAGTACCTCATTCCTGCTTTTCCCCATATCCCTTGATTCCCTTAGCCCTAAGAGCTAAATCTAACTCTCTCTTGAAAACATCCAGTGAATTGGTCTTCACTGCCTTCTGTGTTAGAGAATTCCACAGATTCACAACTCTCTAGCTGAAAAAGTTTTTCCTCATCTCAGTCCTAAATGGCCTACCCCTTATTCTTAAACTGTGACCCCCTGGTTCTGGACTTCCCCAACATCGGGAACATTTTTTCTGCATTTATCCTGTCCAATCCTCTAAGAATTTTATATGTTTCTATAAGATCCCCTCTCACCCTTCTAAATTCCAATGAATACAAGCTCAGTCGACCCATTCTTTTACCATATGTCAGTCCCACCATCCCGGGAATTAACCTGGTGAACCTATGCTGCACTCCCTCAATAGCAATAATGTCCTTCCTCAAACTAGGAGACCAAAATTGCACACAATACTCCAGGTGTGGTCTCTCCAGGGCCCTGTTGAGATCCCCGTACCCAAGCTCTATCCTACACACTAGGGACAATTTACAATTTTTACCAAAGTCAATTAACCTACAAACCTTGGTATGTGTGAGGAAACCAGAGCTCCCAGACAAAACCCACACAGTCACGGGGCGAACGTGACAGACAGCATGTCGTAGTCAGGATCGAACCTGGGTCTCTGGTGCTGTAAGGCAGCAACTCTATCCTGCACCCTCAGTGTCCACGAACAATTTTCTCTGCCCTCCTGGAAATCTTGTTAGGCACACAGAGAATGTGACGCACTCACTGAAGCTAGGTCAACGTGGTTATAACTTTGACATTTGGCATGGAGGCTGAGGAGAGAATGCTGAGAGAACTCCCTGACCTATAGACCCTGGACCACATCAATAGGTCTTGAGTCACCCATAGATTGGATCAGCAGATTCTCTTCTCTGCATGGTATGCCTGAATGGTCCAGCAATGGCATGGTTATTCTTACTAAGGCTCGTTTTTATCTTTATAAATCCACATTTATTTAATTACTTGCGTTTAAATTCCCCATCCGCTGCGATGGGATTCAAACTCATCTCTCCGGATTAATGGTCTGGAACTCTGGCTTAACCACTATTCCCCAAACACAACAATTAATAGCAGGAAGTCTCTTCTGTAATTACTGCAGAGTGCCACAAAACAGTGACGACAATGGAAATACCGTGACGGAAAAATCACTGCCTTTTGTGAAGAAAGCTCTATTTTGACATTGTCTCAAAGCCTACATGATCATCTTCACCACCAGGAGCTGCTGATTGCCCCACCATCTAGGGTCTGTTCTAAATCCCACCAAAATCAGCATTTGTGAAGAGTGACACAAAATGCTGGAGTAACACAGCAGGACAGGCAGCATCCTTGGAGAGAAGGATGTTGTGATATTGCTGGGACTACTTTGTGTATCCCAAGGACTACTTTGTTTGCATGTGCAGGAATGCATATATAAGAGGTTGGTGTGATTGGGTGGTCACTCTGGATCCAGATGACCACGGAATAAACAGCCTGGAGTTGAGCTCCAGCATTGTAACCTTTTATACACGTGTACTTGTGGTCCGTCCAGAGTCACTAAAGGTACAACAGGTACCGGACCACGAAGTACAACATGGTGGCAGCGGTTTGGTGATTTGCCTAGAAAGGTAAAGAGAAACCCAAGCGGAAAAGGTTCACAAGTCATTAAAAAAATAAAATTAAAAAAAACAAGATTTTTTTTAAATGATGAATTTTTTTTGGTGAAAATTATACTACGTAAATAATTAAACTAGTGCCCTAGGGGAATGAAACAGAAATAAAAAGTAGTTTCCAGCTCGTACGGGATGCTGGATTGCCTCTCGACAGGGCCAACCGTGTATGTGCACTTACCTGATCTGTAGTCAGCGCTGAGCTGTCGACGGGACGTTGCAAGCTGCTGAGGGAGGTGTGTGAAGGCCCACACCGACGACGACACCGTCACCGACAGCGCGGGGGAGTGCAGAGTCCGGTGAGACCCGACGTCGCGGGGGAGTGCAGAGTCCGGTGAGACCCGACATCGCGGGGGAGTTCGGCGACCGGAGGGACCGACCACCCACGGAGGCGCGACGACCGGTAAGGCCGAGGCACTGCATCCTTACCCAGGCGCGGCGACCGGTGAGTCGGGAAGGCCCTGGGCCCGAGGCAGCGGCAGCACGCGTCGACTGAGCGGCAGCGGCCGGGAGCACCTGTGGGAGGGGCCAACGCACACCACAGCCGAGGCCCGATCGCACCGCGGTTACAGCAGCTGGGAGCTGCATCGTTGCGGGCCCATCGTTGCGAGCCCATCGTTGCGGGCCCATCGTTGCAGGCCCATCGTTGCGAGGCAGATCATCGCGGTGGAGCAGCGACCTTCACCCATCTAGAGCCTACGCTACGCTGATCTACACGGGCAGTCTGCTTCTTGAAGGGAAGATTTGGACATTGCTTTGTGTGATTATCTGTATGTAATACTGAAAGATTACTGTTTGCATTTGATACTATGGTATATGTATGTTTATTTCTGTGAGTGCATATAGTTCTATAGATTTGCTGATAGCAAGGGTTGGGGTCCTGTGATACGGTTGTTTTGGTTTTGTTTGTAATTGTTCAAGTTACCGTGTTTTCGCCATATAGTGCAAATAACATGTCTCGGTTACCTGAAATGAACTGGCAAGTGCTGGACATCCCCAATGAGTTCTCCCTGTTCAAGGAGAGGTTGCAACTGTGCCTGGAAGACTTAGAAATCGCATCGGAATCTAAGCAGGCCACGAAGATAAAAATCGCTTTGGGAGTGGAAGGACTTCGTCGTTTGAATGCGTCAGGTCTGAGTGTGGAGGATCGGAGCAAACCGGAGTGCATATGGGCATTTTTTGAGGACCAGCTGAGGACGAAGGTAAATTTCAGTGTCCACAGGTTGGAGTTGATGCGGTATCGCCAGAAGCCGGGGGAGTTGCTTGCTCAGTTTGTGACCCGGTGTCGCGAAAAAAGTCTCCAGTGTGATTTCACTGAGCAGGAGCTCACTGACAGAGTCATGGAGTTGGTAATCACGTCCACGCCCCATGAAGGTCTACAGCGAGAGCTTCTACAGAAGCCTGCAGGTCACACCATTCCAGAGGTGCTTACGTTAGGCAGGCAGTATGAGGCCATTGCAGCGGGCAGACAGTGCATTGCAAATTTAGAGCCCGGGTCTAGCCATATTGATGCTGTCAAGACACGAGGGTCGACGAAACAGAAGTCGCAGGATGAGAGACAAAACCCTTGTGGCTACTGTGATTTGTTTCATAAGCCCAGGCAATGCCTGGCATATCGCGACACATGCAAGAAGTGTGGCAAGAAAGGGCATTGGGCAAAATGCTGTAGGTATAAAGTGGATCCTGTGCGCCCATCTAAATGGTCCAGGGGCAAATACAAGCGAGTTGACGAGGTGCAGCAGCAGTCCCATGACGGTGATGCATCGTGCTGTGACAGTCAAGAAGAAGGATCGGATATGTATTTCCATAATATCACCATTTCAGGTATGGACAGGATGCCTCCAATAGGTGATGAGGCGTTTGCGGTGTTGAACATCAAATGCCCGTCAATGAAGGGGCAACATCGACTGAAGGTGAAGATAGACACCGGGGCTGGAGGAAATACCCTTCCCCTTCGGATCATACGAGACATGTATCCAAATGACAAATACAAGCAGCACCTACGACCATGCAAAGTCCGTCTGACAGCATATAATGGGACGGAAATTATGTGTGTTGGAACTATATCCGTTTCGTGCCGATACCAGGGGTCGATGTGGTGTCCTCAGGAATTTTTCGTGGTAGACGTGGCAGGATCCGCTGTCATCGGCCTCCCAGGTATTAAGCAACTTCAGATTGTCACGATACATGCTATGGGAACAGAGGAGCACCCATCAGACGCTCGGAAGGAGCAAGACAGTTTCAACTCGGTGGGGGACCTAATGAAGAGGTGGCCTAATCAGTTTGATCGGATTGGCAACTTCAAGAGGCCAGTCACCCTTCATCTCAAGGAGGAGGCCACACCACACATTGATGCGCCAAGGAAATGTAGTATCCATCTCAAAGACAAGTTGCGGGCTGAGTTGGGCAAGATGGAGGATGATGGAGTCATCCGAAAGGTGACTCACCATACGGACTGGTGCAGTTCAATAACCACCTCCGTTAAGAAGGATGGGTCAATCAGGGTATGCCTAGACCCGAAGCGTTTGAATGCAAGTCTCAAACGTTGCCCACACAAGATCCAGACACTTGAGGAGATCAATCCGGCTTTTGCCAATGGGAAATTGTTCTCCAAACTCGATGCTAAAGCGGGTTATTGGTCTGTCCGACTTGATGAGGCTAGCCAGGAACTTACCACGTTCCGCACGCCTTTTGGCAGGTATTGCTACAGGAGGTTGCCTTTCGGTTTGTCGGTGAGTCAGGATATATTCCAGCAGCGTATGGACACGATCATAGAACAGGTTCCTGGATGCGTCTGCATTGCGGATGATATTGTCATAGTGGGATCCACAGCGCAAGAACATGATTATAATCTAAGGAAGCTGTTAGAGGCAGCGTCCCGGGAAGGACTAGCTTTCAACAGTGCTAAGTGCGTAGTGAAGGCTAACTCCATCAACTTCTTCGGGACAATGTATTCAGACACAGGTATTCGGCCAGATCTTGGTAAGGTGCAGGACATTCATAAGATGCCAACACCACAAGATAAGGAAGATTTACAACGGTTCCTGGGGATGATGAATTTTTTATCGCCATACATCCCAAAGTATGCTGACCTGGTCGCCATTTTGAGGGATTTGCTGAAGAAAGATGTCCCATTCTTGTAGCAAGAAGACCACCAAACGGCGTTCTGTAACCTGAAGAGCTGCATACAGGAGGAATCTGTCCTCCAGTACTATCGCCCTGATGCTCCTGTCACCCTTGAGGTAGATGCGTCAATGAAAGGAGTGGGAGCATGCCTTTCGCAGGAAGGACGGCCTGTTGCGTACGCTTCGAAAGCACTGTCTTCATGCCAGTCCAACTACTCCAATATTGAACGCGAGACCCTTGCCTTGGTTTTTGGCATCACAAGGTTTCATATGTACCTATTTGGGCGGGATTTTAAGGTGCTGACTGATCACAAGCCTCTTGTCACTATCTGCGGCAAACCACTCACAAATGCCCCACCCCGACTGCAGCGGTTGCTCATCAAGGTGCAAGGATACAACTTCACCATAGAGCACAGACCTGGGGCTGAGATGATCATTGCTGACACTCTCAGCAGGCTGCCCAATCCGGAGAAGACAGAGAGCATAGATCTCGATGTACATGTAGAGAGCATCTACTTCGACAACATCGAGGACACACTAGGTGTCGACTTGATACACTTCGGCAAACTCAAAAGGGTGGAGCTGCAGACAGAAACTTGTCGTGACCCTATACTGCATAGGGTTATGCAGTATGTCCATTCCGGATGGCCGGCGACCCTACAGGAAATACCTACCAACCTGCGGCCCTACTGGCCTTTTCGAGATGAGTTGGGCATGTCAAATGGGGTCATTTTCAAAGGACGGCAAGTGGTCATTCCTGAGTCGATGAGACAGGATGTCTTGCAGCAACTTCATGTTGGCCACCAAGGCATTGAGAAGACGAGACTTCTAGCGAGACAAATGGTCTATTGGCCCAACATGAACCAACACATTGATGACCTTGTCCGAAGGTGTAGTCCGTGCCAGATGCACATGCCAAAGCAAATGAGGGAAACACTCATGCCACATGAGATACCAGTCACACCTTGGACCAAAATAGCAATGGACATGTTTGAACTTGACAACGTTCAATATCTTGTCATGGTGGATTACCATTCCAAGTTTCCGGTGGTGAACCGACTGACTAGCACCACGAGTGCCATGGTTGTTCATATGGTGACTGCAATGTTTGGTCTGCTGGGAGCACCGACGGAGATCATCTCCGACAATGGTCCACAATTTGTGGGTGAAGCTTTTCAGTCCATGTGCAAGCAATGGGGAATCACCCATACAACGTCCTCGCCGAGGTACCCTCAGTCGAATGGGCTGGTTGAGCGCATGGTACGAACGGTGAAGTCTGTTATCAAGAAGTCCTTGGCAACGGGACAGAGTGTAGCAGCAGCTTTACTCAACTTGCGCACTACACCGATTGATTCCAAGTTACCGTCACCGGCGGAGATGATGTTTGGAAGACAGATTCGGACGCCTCTCCCCACGAACCTTGACATGAACAAGGCATACGAAGGGCAGAGGACCTTTGAGCGACTTGTGGAGCGTAAGCAGAATATGAAGGCACAGTTTGACAGTTCGGTCAAGAGACATGACTTGTTGCCATTGCACGCTGGACAGAAGGTCCGGGTTCTGGATAAAGTGAATCAGGTCTGGGTTCCAGCAGAAGTGAGATCGGTCTGCGACGAACCCCAGTCAAGGTCTTATATTATTGAGACGCCGAATGGAAATCGGTTCAGGAGGAATCGAGTGCAGTTGAGAGATCTTCCACTGGAGAAGCCAGGGGTTGGTCCCCATTGTGTCCCCCCAGGCAGCGATAGGGCTGAGACCCAATGTGAAGCGGAGGAACGACCGGCCCGTAATGATGATGGGGATTATGTGACACGCTCGGGACGTGCCAGTAAGAAACCTGCACGTTATTGTTGATATTTGTTAATGTTTTATGGTGTTTCAAAAAAACGTTTGTGTTTAGAGTTTGTTGTTACATATATATATATATATTTCTTTTATAAGACAAGGGGGATGTTGTGATATTGCTGGGACTACTTTGTGTATCCCAAGGACTACTTTGTTTGCATGTGGAGGAATGCGTATATAAGAGGTTGGTGTGATTGGGTGGTCACTCTGGATCCAGATGACCACGGAATAAACAGCCTGGAGTTGAGCTCCAGCATTGTAACCTTTTTTACACGTGTACTTGTGGTCCGTCCAGAGTCACTAAAGGTACAACAGGTACCGGACCACGAAGTACAACAAAGGAAGGTGTGATGTTTCTTCTGAAGAAGGGTCTTGACCCAAAACGTCACCAATTTCTTCTCTCCAGAGATGCCGCCTGACCCGCTGAGTTACTCCAGCATTTTGTGTATATCTTTGGTGTAAACCAGCATCTGCGGTTCCTTCCTAAACATTTATGAAGAGTCTCTTGGTTTGTCTACTAGAAAGTATTTGGACCAGTTTGATGAGGATGTCCAGGATATCCAAGTGCAAATAAACTATAAACAGAAGGCTTTCTTGTACCAGACTGGATGCACGATTACATCTCCAGACCAATGTGCAGATCCTTGGGCATCCAGAATCTGAGATCCAAGAATCAAATTAAGACGTGAAGAGCAAATGGTGGATGGAACATATGGACGAAAGTCTGCAATGAGCAAATAAACCTTCACATAAGTGGAGTTTTCAATACTGTCAAAACCACCTACAGCCCAAAAGGTATTCAAGTACCAAGAAGAGAGCTCTTCATGACAGAGAGATGGTTAACATTGACTGAAAGAAGCATTCCAAAGATTTCTTCAAGACAATATTTATTGTAATATTAATGAACAGTTTTTACGCGGTGTTATCTGCTATAATCTTGCCTCCAAACAGCAGCAACCCGGCTAGACTTTCAGAGTAGACATATTCACAGAAGAATTAAAGCATATGAGAAAAATATCTTTGGCGCAATTTCATGACTTCACCCCTCTCATACTCCTAGAGTAACATTCAGGCATTTGCTTTCCAATGGGCATATTCTGGTTACTCTGTTGTCCACATTGCGAGCAGTTAAAATCTGTACTTAATACTGGCTTTTGTCAATTTATTCAGCTTTTGTTTGTGGAGTCTTTCAGGCCATGGTCATATTTGTGGTAATTTTTGCAATAGTTAAGGCAGGCAGCTTGGATGGTTTCGAATTTCTGCCAAAATCTTTTTTTTGTTGCTTTTTGATGACTTCCTGCAGGAGGAAATCCACCTTATAATTAACAGAAAGCTTTTCCTGAGCCTTTCTTTCTCCTTCATAGCTGCTGCCAGCTTTGCACAATTTCTACCAAGATAAGCATTTGCAGTTAGTATGTAGAAACAAAGAACTGCTGATGCTGGTTTACGTACAAACAACACAATTTCTAGAGTAACTCAGTGGGTCAGACAGCATACTGGAAAGCATAGATAGGTAACGTTTTGGATCAGAACACTTCATCAGACCTTCAAAGCATTTGCAGTTCTTACTACAATAGTCTAATTCACCATTGTGGATGTATCTTGATTCATTTGCTATATCTGGGCCTGATTAATCATAACACCAATCTGAATAATCTTAACCATAAACCATATGCTATGATTTTCCACAAAACCTGAACACTCGTTATGCTCCATATCCATAAATCATAAAGGTACCGTCAGAATATTGCGTAATGATAACATCAACTAAGATCACACCATCCAATTTATATATATGTGTGTACAGGAAGAAATTGCAGATGCTGGTTTACCCTAATGATATGCACTGGATTAATTCAGCGGGTCAGGCAGCATCTCTGGAGAAAAGGAATAGGTGACGTTTCAGATCGTCACCGTTGGCAAACAGGTTTCAACCCAAAAAGTCACATATTCCTTTTCTCCTGATACTGCCGAACTGACTAGGTACCAACTTGAACCTCTTTTGATCCCAAATGAGGTGCTTTGGAACATTGCTGCATGGAGAACTCACACAATTGTTGTGCAGGGGCCAACAAAGAGGAATATTTTATGTTGGATAAGGCCTAGGGCATAACAAGTAATAAAACTGGTCCTTCCCTTCATTAAATCTGCTGTGGTCACAGTGAGGGAATTAAAGGAATGAAGTGGACCAGATCTTGTGGGATGGGTTTTGGAAAATACATTATCTCTTCCTTTCTTTCTGTGGGAATTTGCTACTGTGTAAATTGGCTGCTGTGTTACTCAACTTCCAAACAATCTGGTGCTGGAAAGCATTTTGAGATTGTTTATCTACATGATAAGGGATTATATAAACAAAGGTTCTTTACTTACGATTGTTGTATTCTTTTAAGGCATATTTGAAATACATCACTACAATAGATTTATGTCACAATGTCTTGGACTCTACTTAGATTTTACAAGTATGTCTGTTTATCTCAAATGACATACAAACAGTCCCAACAGATACACCATGCCTAATTCAATGATAAAACACAACACGAAAAGTGAAATATCAGCAAATGGCAGTGGTACATGTAATATCACAACATTTCTTGGAGGCTAAGTCAGTAGATATTTTTAAGGCAGAGTTAGATAGATTTTTTATTCGTACAGGTGTCAGAGGTTATGGGGAGAAGGCAGGAGAATTGAGTTTGGAGGGAGAGATAGATTAGCCACAATTGAATGGTGGAGTAGACTTGATGGGCGGAATGGCCTAATTCTGTTCCTATTACATGACCTAATAATTTATTCATCATTTTCTTCAACTATATTAGTTATGGATAAACCTAATAACATGCAATAATCATAGGGGTTGTATTGAAATTCTAACAATCTTGCTCCTTTTGTTCTGTTACCTCCCTGCATATATTCTCACTATGTCTCCTATCCCAGTTCTGAGATTTATGTTTTGCAAAGTTATAAATCATTTAAGTTTATATGTTCAGTCCAATGCTTAATGATATTGGTATTTGTTTAGTCGCACCAGGTGTATCGAGTTGCAGTGAAAATCGTTGTTTACATGCTATCCAGTCATATTATACTATGCATGTGTACAATAAAAAAATACCAGAGTGCAGAATATAGTATTATGGCACTATAGCATTGCAGTTACAGATAAAGTACATATTAAAAAAAAAGTTCAAAACCTGCAATGAGGTAGTTGGTCAATTGGGACTGCCCTTATGTCTATGGGAAGACAGTTCAACAGTCTGATAACAATCGGGAAGAAGTTGTTCTAGAATCTGGCAACCCAAGTAGATGGAGTGGTAAAAAAATAATGTTTGGTATGCTTGCTTCATTTACTGGGTAATGAGCACAAGAGTCAATAGACAATAGACAATAGGTGCAGGAGTAAGTCATTCGGCCCTTCGAGCCAGCACCACCATTCAATGTGATCATGGCTGATCATTCTCAATCAGTACCCCGTTCCTGCCTTCTCCCCATACCCCCTGACTCTGCTATCCTTAAGAGCTCTATCCAGCTCTCTCTTGAATGCATTCAGAGAATTGGCCTCCACTGCCTTCTGAGGCAGTGAATTCCACAGATTTACAACTCTCTGACTCAAAATGTTTTTCCTCGTCTCTGTTCTAAATGGCCTACCCCTTATTCTTAAACTGTGGCTCCTGGTTCTGGACTCCCCCAACATTGGAAACATGTTTCCTGCCTCTAACGTGTCCAACCCCTTAATAATCTTATATGTTTCGATAAGATCCCCTCTCATCCTTCTAAATTCAAGTGTATACAAGGCTAGCCGCTCCAGTCTTTCAACATATGACAGTCCTGCCATTCCGGGAATTAACCTAGTAAACCTATGCTGCACACCCTCAATAGCAAGAATATCCTTCCTCAAATTTGGAGACCAAAACTGCACACAATATTCCAGGTGCGGTCTCAATACAATACAATACAATACAATACAATACAATATATCTTTATTGTCATTGTACCCAGGGGTACAACGAGATTGGGAATGCGCCTCCCATACGATGTAATAATTTAAGTAATTTAGACAGCAGCAACCCAACGAAACGAAACAGTTGTAACAGTTTTGGACAGGGTAAAGTGCAAGTTGATCTATGCGTTGTGGCCATCCGGCTCAGCAGGACCGGTTCATAGCAGCTATGGCCCTGGGGATGAAGCTGTTCCTGAGTCTGGAGGTGCGGACGTAGAAGGCCTTGTATCGTCTGCCCGATGGAAGGAGTTCGAACAGACTGTTGCAGGGGTGTGAAGAGTCTTTGTGGATGCTGGTGGCTTTTTTGAGGCATCGTGTGTTGTAGATGCCCTCTAAGTCTGGTAGCTGCGTTCCGATGGCCCTCTGAGCTCTATGGACTACCCGCTGTAGAGCTTTCCTTTCTGCCTCCGTGCAGCTGAGGTACCACACAGGGATGCCATGCGTTAGGATGCTCTCGTTGGTGCAGCGGTAGAAGGTCGTCAGCAGCTGTTGGGATAGACCAGACTTTTTCAGTGTTCTTAAGTAGAACAGTCTTTGTTGTGCCTTCTTGACCAGCGCAGCAGCAATAGGGCCCTATACAACTGTAGAAGGACTTTTCTGCTCCTCTCCTCAACTCTTGTTATGAAGGCCAACATTCCATTGGCTTCCTTCACTGCCTGCTGTACCTGCATGCTTCCTTTCAGTGACTGATGCACTAGGACACCCAGATCTCATTGTATGTCCCCTTTTCCCAACTTGACACCATTCAGATAATAATCTGCCTTCTTATTCTTACCACCAAAGTGGATAACCTCACACTTATCCAAATTAAACTGCATCTGCCATGCATCCGCCCACTCACACAATCTGTCCAAGTCACCCTGCAACCTCATAGCATCTTCCTCACAGCTCACACTACCACCCACCTTTGTATCATTTGCAAATTTGCTAAGTCAGGAAGTCATTTTGCAGCTCTATACCAATAGACTTTAGTTTGGTGCATTTGGAACATTACGGGCATTTCTGGTCACCCCATTCCAGGAAGGATGTGGAGTCTTTGGAGAAGGGTAGGAGGTTACCAAAATGGTGCCTGGATTAGAGAGTATTAGCTATAAAGAAAAGTTAGACAAACTTGGATTGGAACATCAGAGGTTGAGGGGAGACCTCGTGGAAGTGTATAAAATCACAGAAACATATGAGAATCAGAAAAGGATTTGTAAGCGGGATGCTGAGAGGATGTTACCCTTCATGCATTAGACATAAGGGTGCATCGTTAGAATAAGGGGGTTCCCATTTGAAATGTGATGAGAAGGAATTTCTTCTCTCAGAGGGTCGTGAATCTCTGGAATGCTCTATTCATGAGAACTATGGAGGACGAATCGTCGAATATATTCAGGGTAGAGAGTGAGTAATTTAAACTGCAAGAGAATCGAGAAGTTTGAGGAGAACTTGGGAAAGTAGTGTTGAGGCGCAGATTAAATCAGCCATGATTTCATTGAATAGTTGAGAAACCATGTGGAGCCGGTTTTATTAGTTTTTCAACTTTACACCATTATGAGATTGGTGTACTCCATTGCCAATCTCAATCACCAGAGCATCTAAATATTCATTATATTATTATTGCTCTTCATTTCCTTTCCTTAGGTTTAACACACTTTATCAACATTTGCTCCTTATTGATGCTATTGAAGATAAATCCAAGGTTCTTTTATTGTTTATATCTCTGCAATAACTGCACATTATTCATTTCTTGAAAAATGTTCATTTTGAATAGATGCTGCTACACTCTGCTGGAAAAAAAAAATTGGCAGAGCAATGCTACAAATAAAAATAAATCAATTAACCCAAACATTCTTTGGTCTTATCAGGTGTGATGGCTTCACGAGCTTCCCTGTTCTGCAAATTATCTCCCTTTTCATATATTCTATAAAGTATTCACGACAGAGAGAGGCACAGGGGTGAAAACATTTGGAAGCTGTTATCTTCACTGGTTTATATACAGTCAGGATTCACACTGATGCTTCCCATAAACTGCTTTGAATTTTGCTGTGGAATTGAACCAGATGTCTCATTTGTAAAATGCTGCAGATTCTAAACGGTTTTCATCCTAATTCTCAACCCCAGTGTCCATAACATTGACGTTTTGGGCGTGCTCGTTCAACATGTGTTTTTATTCAGTGTGCAATTAGCCATGATATTGGCCATACTACTTCAGGCAGTTGCTGCAAATATCCTGGGTATCCATTAACTATGTATATATGGACAGTGGACAAGAAAAAAAATCAGCCTTATTTTTCTGCTTTTCCAGCTGCAGTGATATGAAAGACAGAATAACAGCTGAGGCGATGGGATTGTTGACCCCTTGAAATTCCTTTTCTTCCAGCTAGCTACGCCTGTGTGCATTCCCTCCTTCAGCTGCCAGTGTTGCCAATCAGACCAGTAGTGCAATCAGAGCCTTGCCAAAGGCAGTACACAGTAGGGGTCATGGACATATTGCTGTGACTCTCTTGAAATTAATGCATTTATTGGCACCAGATGATTCAAATCATTGTGGATTCATAGGTCAGTGAGTGGTTCGGAGGATTTCCAACTTGATTTTATAGCTGTAAGTACCCTGACCGATTCAGCAGGCAGATATTCAGCAAGAATACACTAACACACTAAGGACTTCACTAAGGACTACTGAAAATTACATTTTGTATTAAATGTCGCCTTTAGGAACAACATGACAATGCTTAAGTTGCAAATTTTCTCTTCAAGTGCACAGAATTATATAAAATTACAATTCCATTGTTCCCTATTGAAAGATATCAGTATCGTCCAGAGTAGTTTAGACTAAAATGAGTAGAGTGTACAAGAAACCCAGATGTGACTACAAACTATTTTATTGTAATGGGATGGGAAGAGTGATTGTTATTTTCTAAGATATTTGGCGATAAGCCCTTCACTTTAACATACTGTAATTCAATTTAGACTTCAGACTTTAGAGGTACAGCATGGAAACCGACCCTTCAGCCCACCGACTACGTGCCGACCAAGGTGGCATCATAGTGGCGCAGCGGTAGAGTTGCTGCCTACAGCGCCAGAGGCCCAGGTTCAAACCTGACTATGGGTGCGGTCTGTATGGAGTTTGTATGTTCTCCACCTGATACCGTGGGTTTTCTCCAGGTGCTCCGGTTTCCTCTCACAGTCCACAGACGTACAGGTTTGTAGGTTAATTTTCAGAAGCCTATTAACCTCAAATTTGTAGGTCACCCAGAGAAAACCCATGCGATCCCAGGGAGAATTTACAAACTCCATACACACAGCACCTATAGTCAGCATCGAACCCAGGTCTCTGGCGCCGTAAGGCATCAACTCTACCCCTGTGCCATGAGTAGAGAATTCCAGAGATTCACGACCCAGTTCTCTCCTTAAAACACAATAACTACAAATGACATTCACCAGATCAATGCTGACTGCTGGTTCAATGATGAAGTCAATGAAAAAAATCCCTTCACCTGATAATGTTTCAAGAAGGCGTGAATGTGACAATTCAGGAATAAAAGTTTTGATTTAAGTTTTCATCAGTCTGTTTGGAATAGGGAAACAAAGGACAATTGTGATTTAGATACAAATAACTGTAGACGAAATGTGTAGGAAGGAACTGCAGGTGCTGGTTTATGCTGGAGTGACTCAGCATGACAGGCAGCATCTCTAGATGGAAGGAATGGGTGATGTTTCGGGTCGAGACTCTTCTTCAGATACTAGCTTACAAAATAAAAGACATAATGTGATGGAGTAACTCAACGGGTCAGGCAGCACCTCTGGAGGACATGGATGGATGACGTTGGGAGTTGGGATGCTTCTTCAGTCTGATTGTAGTAGGGGATGAGAGGTGGGGAGGGACAAAGCCAAGCAAGTGGATGCAGGTGAGTGGGGGTTTGATTGGAGGTTGAGGGTTTGACTTATCCTTTTTCTCCAGAGATGCTGCCTGATCTGCTGAGTTACTCCAACACTTTGTGTCTATGTTTGATTGGAAGTTGGGCGGACAGTGACTGGAGATGAAGGGAAGACAAAAGCTCAGCAAGATAAGGAGAGAAGAGATGTGTATAGTTAATATACACTGGTTCAGCTACTTAGGAAAGGTGGGAATAAAGGCTGGTGACCAAGAGAATGGTGAATGGAATTTAATTCAAACAAGGGTGCAGTGAAACATTTTGGGAAGGGAAACCAGGTCCGAACAAACACAGTGAATGCCAGGGGATTCGGGAGGGTTATTGAACAGTTAAACTTTGGAGTACAAGTACATAGTTCCCTGAAAATGGTGACTCAGGTAGACAGAGTGATGAAGAAGAAATTTGGCACGATTGCTTTCATTGTCAGAGGCATTGAGAATAGGAAAAAGTAACTCAGCAGGTCAGTCAGCCTCTCTGGAGAACATGGATAGGCAACATTTTTTGACCTCTGCAGTTCTTTGTGTCTCTATTGAGCATCGGCATTAGGTTGTCATTTTTACAGTTGTACAAATCATTGGTTTAATTACCCTAGGAGTATTCAGTGCAGTTCTGGTTGCCATGCCAAAGGAATGACGTGATTAAGCTCGAGAAAGTACAGAAATGTTTACAGGAATTTTGCTTGGACTGGAAGGTTTGAGCTATCAGGAGAAACTAGATAGACTGGGACCTTTTTCCCTGGAGCAAAGGAGGCTACTGTGACCTTATTGGGATATATATCAAATACCACCTCTCTACCAATAACCTGTATGAAACTTTCCAATCCGGATTCCGCTCCAACCACTGTACTGAAACTGCACTCCTCAAAATCACAAACGACCTTTTCCTCTCCTCCGACGCTGGCAACCTCAACATCCTCATCCTACTTGACCTCAGCGCCGCCTTTGACACCATAAATCACTCCATTCTCCTCACCCGACTTGAAACCTCCTTTAACATCACTGGCACAGCCCTATCCTGGTTCAAATCTTACCTCTCTGACAGGCACCAGTTCATCTCCATTAACAACTGTAAATCCCCCACCGCTCCCTCCCCCAAGGTGTCCCCCAAGGCTCAGTCCTTGGCCCCCTCCTCTTCATCCTCTACCTGTTCCCCCTTGGTCAATTAATCCGCCGTCATGGTCTCAACTTCCACTGCTTCGCCGATGATATCCAGCTCCTCATTTCCACCAAGTCAATCTCCACCACCACACACTCTACACTGACAAACTGCATCACTGAAATAAAATCTTGGCTTCAATCAAATTTCCTCAAACTCAACTGCAACAAATCTGAAATCATCATCATTGGTCCAAAAACGCTCACCAAATCCACCCAAAACGTCATCCTCAATATTGATGGTCTCCCAGTATCCACCTCCCCTCACATCCGGAATCTTGGAATCATCTTTGATCAAACCCTCTCCTTCGACAAACACATCAAACACATCACAAAGACAGCCTTCTTCCACCTCAAAAACATTGCCCGTCTCCGTCCATCCCTATCCTCCACAGCTGCAGAAACCCTCATCCACGCCTTCATCACCTCCCGTCTGGACTACTGCAACAGCCTCATCTATGGCGCACCCTCAAAAATCATCAGTAAACTTCAATACATTCAAAACTCCGCTGCCCGTCTACTCACCCACACCCCGATCCGTGACCATATCACCCCCGTCCTTTACAAACTCCACTGGCTCCCCATCCCCCAGAGAATCCAGTACAAAATCCTCCTCATGACCTACAAAGCCCTCCATAACCTGGCCCCATCCTACCTGACTGACCTCCTCCACAGGCACACTCCCACCTGCACCCTCCGCTCTGCTGCTGCCAATCTCCTATCCCCCCCCCATCCGGACCAAACTCAGATCCTGGGGGGACAGGGCTTTCTCCATCGCTGCTCCCACCCTATGGAACTCACTACCCCAAACCGTCAGAGACTCCTCCTCACTCACCACATTCAAAACATCACTGAAATCTCACCTGTTCAGTACTGCCTTCAACCACTGAAGGTCACCTCACCTTCTGTCTCCTTTCTCTGTTTGTTTACTTATTTATCTATTTATTCACTCCCCTATGTTCTTTAAATCCCTGTAAAGCGTCTTTGAGTGTATGAAAAGCGCTATATAAATGTAATGCATTATTATTATTATTATTATTATTATATAAAATTATGAGGAGCACACATAGGGAAGATAGCCACAGGGTTTTTCCATGGTGGTGGATTCCAACACTAGCGGGCATTGGTTTAAGGTGAGAGGGGAAAGATTTAAAGGACATCTGAGGGGTGCATTTTTCATAGAGATGGTGGCAGGTATATGGAATGAACGACTAGAAATTGTGGTAGAGGCAATACATTTAAAATGTTTAAAGAAAACATTTGGATTGGTACATGGATAGGAAAGAGGGAATGAGTAAGAAGGGAACTGCAGATGCTGGTTTACACTGAAGATAAAAGCAACATGCTGGAGTAAATCAGCGGGTCAGGCAGCATTCTCCAACCATGCTGGCTGACCCACTGAGTTACTCCAGCATTTTGTGTCTGTCAAGGTTTAGAGGGATATGGGTCACATAAAAGCAAATGGGACTAGCATCGATAGGTATCTTGGTCGGCATGGACGAGCTGGGCTAAAGACCCGTTCCCTTTCTTTGTAACTCTATGGATCTATGAAAGAAAAACAAAGTAACATTGTAATAGAGGTTGGAAGTATACTATCTTGAAATAATAGACACTATTAATAATTATTGTCAACAGGAGTTGAAAAGCAATTTGCATAAGGCAAATTTGTTTTTGCAAGTTGCCCATCTGATCTAGGCAAGGAATATGGTTCTGGCATACACCCAAGAGTTAAAAATAGTCAGTGTGTGAAATAGGATTTGGCATTTCTCTGCATTAGAGATTCATTTGTAACTGTGCAATGTGCATAGTCAGACCAATTTCTACAAATCATCGTTTTTTTAAGTGCAAAGATCTTCAGTGTGTGCATACTAATTGCCTGGTACATGAACAAATCATTAATGACTTGACAGCAGATTTTAAAAAAATCTGCCCTCGCATTGCCCTGTAAGATCTATATTTTTGGAAGCTGACTTAATGCAGGATCTGACCTGGATGTGATACACTTTTGTCAAATAATCTGTCAACACTCGGTATCTGAACTCCTAGAGGGGAATAAGCACTTTGGCCAGGCTTGCTGGTGCCCATAGAACTGTTTTCAACACCTGCCAAAGACAGAATAAAGCTGGGACAATAAATGAAAGGAACAAGCTTGATTCATATGTAGAATGACAAGGTACAATACCAATTAAAACATTTTATAAGGAGTGCTAATCAAGCACATCATGCACTGCAAATTGTCAAACCGTTATCAGGATTTAGTCGTGTTTTGTCTTGTGTCATAACCAATATGCTGTTTAGTACTTCAGCCAATAAATGTGTTGAGTATGCTTCAGTGTGAAAATGAGCACTGTAAGAGCTGCTGTCATCGGCGTACACTTGTTTTTGCACCTGGATGTGTGTACTCATTGCTGACGGAGAACAGGACTGCAGCTTTGCGTTTGGTAATGGAATGTTGCCCGTATTTTAATGCACTTTTACCTAAACGGTAAGTACGAAATTTAAAAATCCCCTTAATTCATTAATTAAATCATTCAAGAGCCTGAAAAATGTTACGTCCAGGTTGAGGAACAGCTTCCTCCTTACAGGTGGCCCTGTGGACAGAGTGCGAGTGTTCAATTTCAATGAGATGGCCGCTTGGTCTACACTTGGTCTCACCGGTGTAGAGGAGGCTTCATCGAGAGCACGAACTGCAATAGACGAGATTGGTGGAAAAATTAATGTCCACCAATACTGCCTGACCTGCAGAGTTTCTCCGGCAGTTTGTTTTTTTGCTCAAGATTCCAGCATATGTAGTGTCTTGCTTCTCCATTTAACTTTTATACATTGTCCAAATTGTTTCACAGGAATATTACCGAATAAAATCTAGCTCGAAACCATTGGGACAGGTTACTAATGTGTTTACTCAAAGAAATAGGTAGATTAATGGAGGAAAAAAGAATTTACCAAAGCTTAGGCATAACGTTTTAGAGGTTAGGGCGTTGTCATTTGAAGACATCTGCTACTGGTGGAATTATTAAACTGATGTGATTTGCACTACAGGTCCGGTTATTGTAATCTTTGAATTATAATAATTTTTGGTTATACAACACACATACAGCTGGAATCACACCCAACTAATTTCCATACTATTTACATGAATTATAATGCTAATAATAGAGAGATGTGCAGGGGGTGCATTCCATCCAGATCAACCTTAAAATGGCAATTAAGTTCTTACATAGAAACTAGGTGCAGGAGTAGGCCATTCGGCTGATCATCCAAAATCAGTACCCCGTTCCTGCTTTCTCCCCATATCCCTTGATTCCATTAGCCCGAAGAGCTATATCTAACTCTCTCTTGAATATATCATGAATACATAATATCTTACGTACGTTATGGTAAGTGCAGGTAAGGGCCTGCACTTACCATCTCGGAGGCTTCGGCCGTGGGCCCTGCCGACCACAACATCGGGAGTTCGCAGGTCCCTGGCTGGCGACCGGCTTTCCGGAGCTCCAGCCGTAGCAGCTTCGACCGCCCCGAAGCGCGAGGTTTGATTGACCCGCTCGCAGGCCCCTCATCGCCCTGCGTGGCCTGGCCGTGGCACTTTCCATCGCCCGGTGGGGGCTCAGGACCTTCATCGGCCTGCTCGGCTCGGCCCTGGGACTTTCCATCGCCCGGTGGGGGCTTCAAAAGTTGGGAGCCTCGATCGCCTCGTGGCACCACGGGAGAAGAATGAGGAGGAGATAAGACTTTTCTTTGCCTTCCATCACAGTGAGGGTGTGCCTGGAACAATCACTGTGATGGCTGTTTTTCGGGAGAGAAGGAATGGGTGACGTTTCGGGTCGAGACCCTTCTTCAGACTGAACTTGATGTAGAGCATGAAGAAGACTGAAGAAGGGTCTCGACCCGAAACGTCACCCATTCCTTCTCTCCCGAGATGCTGCCTGACCTGCTGAGTTACTCCAGCATTTTGTGAATAAATTACTTTTTACCCTTTTAGGAATTGTATTATTTGTTTCCACTCTGCAGGAGATCTCATAATCTTTCCCCATAGTTATGGAGTCATAGAGTCATACAGCTTGGAAATAGATCCTTCGGCCCAACTTGGCCACACCGACCAACATGTCCCATCTACACTTCAACAACACTTCATGCTCTACATCAAGCAATCTCATCTGCTTGCACTTGAACCATATCCATCTAAACCTGTCCTATCCATGTATCTGCCTAAATGTTTCTTAAACGTTGCGATAGTACCTGCCTCAACTACCGCTTCCAGCAGCTCGTTCCATACACGCACCACCCTTTGTGTCAAAAAGTTACCCCTCAGGTACCTAATAATTTTTTTGCTCCTCACCATAAACCTATGGCTCTCAATTCCCCTACTCTGGGCAAGAGACGCTGTGCGTCCTCTATTCCCCTCATGATTTTGTACACAATTCCTATTTTCTGTTCAACTGCAGACTCTCAGAAGTTACAACACTCGGATGAAGGGAGCCAACTATATCAATTTGGAATGCTTGTTCTAGGCATGATTAATAGGGATGCAAACATTAATTTGCCAAATTATTTGCTGAAACTGGTGTTTGTGAGTTGCTCACATAGAATGTAGAACAATATGGACTACAGAAGGGTCTTGACACGAAACGTCACCCATTCCTTCTCCCCAGAGATGCTGCCTGCCCCGCTGAGTTACTCCATAATTTTGTGACTATCTTTGATTTAAATCAGCATCTGCAGGTCCTTCCTATATGTAGAACAGTACAGCGCAGGATCAGATCCTGTGGCCCACCATTTCTGTGCCAACAATTATGCCAATCTAACTCATCCCATCTGCCTCCATATGGTCCATATCACACTATTTATTGCCTGATCATGTGTCTTGTAAAGTATCTACTTCCCTCATCAACCACCTCACTCCACCCCATCCGCCAACCCCCCCTCGCCCCCACCCCCCCCTCCTCTGGAATCATATTCCAGGTACATACAACTCTGTTTTAAACACTTGCACCACAAATCTCCTTATAACACCCCTTCTCATTTTAAACATATAGAAACAGAAACACAGAGAATAGGTGCAGAGGAGGCCGTTTGACCCTTCAAGCCAGCACCGCCATTCACTGTGATCATGGCGGATCATCCACAATCAGTAACCTGTGCCTGCCTTCTCCCCATACCCCTTGATTCCGCTAACCCAAAAGCTCTATCTAACTCTCTTTTAAATTCATCCAGTGAATTGGCCTCCACTGCCTTCTGTGGCAGAGAATTCCACAAATTCCCAACTGTCTGGGTGTAAAGGTTTTTCCTCATCTCAGTTTTAAATGGTCTCCCCTTTATTCTTAGGCTGTGGCCATTGGTTCTGGACTCCACCAACATTGGGAACATTCAATACTATTTCTCGCCTAATGCAAATTTCTTTCAGTTCCTCTCTCCCTAAATCCTCTGTCCTCGAGTACATCTGGGAGATTGTTTTGTGTCTTCCTTAGTGAAGACAAAACCAAAGTACCTGTTCAACTCTTCTGCCATTTCCTTGTTCCCCATAATAATTTTACCTGTTTCTGCCTTCAAGGTACCCACATTTGTCTTTACTAATCTTTTTCTCTTAACATACCTAAAGAAGCTTTTACTTTCCTTTATATTCTTGGCGAGCTTACCTTTGTACTTCATCTTTTCACCCCGTATTGCCCTTTTTGTTACCTTCTGATGTCCTTTGAAAGTTTCCCAATCCTAGGGCTTCCCGCTACTCTTTGCTATGTTATACACCTTTTCTTTTAGTTTTATACCGTCCCTATCTTCCCTTGTCAGCCACGGTTGCCTCACTCCCCTTAAAATCTTTCTTCCTCTTTGGAATGAAATGATCCTGCATCTTCTGGATTATGCCCAGAAATTCCTGCCATTGCTGTTCCACCATCATTCTTGCTCGGATCTTTTTCCAGTTGACCTTGGCCAGCTCCTCTCTCATGCCTCACAGTCCCCTTTGTTCAACTGCTACACTAACACTTCTGATTTAACCTTCTCCCTCTCAAATTTCAGATTAAAACTTATCACATTATGGTCACTACCTCCTAGCGGTTCCTTTACCTTGAGTTCCCTTATTAAATCTGTTTCATTAGACAACACTAAATCCAGAATTGCCTTCTCTCTGGTAGGCTGCAATACAAGCTGCTCTAAGACTCCATCTCGGAGGCATTCTACAAACCCCCTTTCTTGGGGTCCAGAATCAACCTGATTTTCCCAGTCTTCCTTGCATATTGAAATCTCCCATAACCACAGTGGCATTACCTTTGTTACATGCCAATTTTAACTCCTGCTGCAACTTGCACCCTATATCCAGGCTACTGTTTGGGGGTCTGTAGATAACTCCCATTAGTGTCTTCTTACCTTTTCAATTCCTCAATTCTATCCACAGTGACTCTACATCGTCAGTCCCTATGTCAACCCTCTCAAGGGACTGAATTTAATCCCTCACCAACAGAGCTACCCCACCTCCTCTGCCCACCTGCCTGCCCTTTCTAAAGGACATATAATCCTGAATATCCAGTTCCCAATCCCGATCCTCCTGCAGCCATGTCTCTGTAATCCCCACAATGTCATATTGACCAATCTCTAACTGAGCCTCAAACACATCCACTTTACCTTCTTATACTACACGCATTCATATAGAATACTTTTAATCCATTATTCACCTCACCTTTCACATCGATTCCAATTTCACTTGGCCATACTCTCCTATCCCTTCGTGAGCTTTCTGTCCCGTTAATTCTGGTGTCTTTCTTAACTTTTCCTATACTCTCTTTCCCTTTAACTCCATCCCTGTATTTCCAATTTGTCTCCCCCTCCCCCCTCTAGTTTAGTTTAGTTTCGATTAGAAATACAATGTGAAAACAGCCCTTTCGCCTCACCGAGTCCATGCTGACCAACAATCACCCACATACTAGTTGCATCCTGCACATTAGGAACAATTTACAAACCAACACATATTTGGAATCTGGGGGAAACTGGAGCACCTAGAGGAAACCCATGCAGTCACAACATGGATAGCCTGGATAGAGAGAATTTTAGAGAAGATGTTTCCACTCGTGGGAGAGTCTTGGACAAGAGGCCACAGCCTCAGAATATAAGGACTCACCTTTAGAAAGAAGATGAGGAGGAATTTGCTCCACAGAAGGCTGTGGAGGCCATCAATGGATATTTCTAAGCCAGAGATTGATTAGTACGGGTATCAATGGTTATGGGGAGAAGGCGGGAAAATGGGGTTGAGAGGGAAAGATAAATCAGCCATGATTGAAAGGCGGAGTAGTCTTGATGGGCTGAATGGCTTAATTCTGCTCCTAGAACTTATGAATTTATGAACTTTTGAAGAATGTACAAACTCTGTACTGACAGCACCCAGAGTCAGGATAGGACAAAAGTCTCTGTCGCTGTAAGACAGCAACTCTATTGTTGCGCCTCTGTGCCACCCTATCTATCTAGTATTTGATATCTCTACACATGGAAAAAAGACTCTGACTATCTACCCATCCATGGCAGTGGAATACTGTGAAGAAGCTTTCAGTTATTACTCCAGATTCCTACCTCTCCTAGAAGCCCACCTTTTGGGAATCTGTTTCTTCAAGCAATGCTTTCAGACATCTAGGTGTCCGAACTCTGTGTATTCTAGAATGTAGACCCAAAGAACTGCAGATGCTGGTTTATAGAAAAAGACACAAAGTGCTGGAGTAACTCAGCAGGTCAGGCGCATCTCAGGAGAACATGGATAAGAAACGTCAACTATCCTGTTCTGCAGAGATGCTGCCTGATTCGCTGAGTTACTCTAGCGCTTTGTGTCTTTTTTTCTATGTATTGTGCTGGATTAGTAATGCCTATGCTTTCTTGCTTTTTTTTAAAATGCAGTCAAATGCTCCTTTCTGATCTCTGGATTTATTCCAGCTCTCATGGACAGGGCAAATAACTATGGAAGGCATTGGACTCACTTGAATTCCAAGGGGGATTTTCTTTTAAGGGATGGCTGAAAGTCTTTTCCAACCATCTGCTTTGCAATCGCAGCTGCAGGCCTAAATGATAATGGCTGAGATGTGCAAAAGCCTACCTTGTCAGATTCAGATAAGAGTTCACTGCAACCGACAGTCCTAACCACAGAACAGAAAATCATCCCCTGCTGTATTATGAGTGCTGACTCCCTCCTGCAATGCAGTTAATGTGAGTTGGCTGGGCCGACTTGTTCTGGACTGGTGGCTCTTGCACACAGGAATCTTGTAGATTGAATCCAACTGCTGTTCCATCCTCATTTAAACCACTCCTGGCCCATTTAATTTACAAATAGCCCTTTGTAGCATCGGGTGCCATATGGTGTGAGACAAGAGTCGAGTGTCAAGAGTCGGGAATGTATTATTGTCATAGGTCCCAGATAGAACAATGAAATTCTTACTTGCAGCAGTAAATCAGAATATGTAAACATAGTACACTGTAACCAATATAATAAACGAGGGGGGAAAAAAGAAAGTTCAGTGTGTATATATACACATACTCACAAGTACACACACAAATATATATATACACACACACACATATATATATACACACACACGCGCGCACACGTACACACAACAAACAAACAATAATAGTGCAATAACAACAATAATAGTCCATGTAGTTCAGAGCTTATTTGAGATTATAGATTGTAATAGCCGAATGGCTGTAGGGAAGAAGCTGTTCCTGAACCTGGGCATTACAGATTTCAGTCTCCTGAAACTTCTTCCTGATGGCAGGGGTGAAATGAGTGTGTGGCCAGGGTGGTGTGGGTCTCTGATGATGCTGGCTGCCTTTTAGAGGCAGTGACTCTGGTAAATCCCTTCGATGATGGGGAGGTCAGAGCCGGTGATGGTCGATAGACTGTGGCAGGGGGAAAACACTCCAGATTTCTGCATCACTCTCTAACACAGTCATGACATTTAGATGGTATGACATTGGTAGGAAGAGTGGGAGGGTTGGCAAAATGGAGTGCAAATAACTAAGGGAAAGGAGAAAGCCCCAGGCCAGAAATGCTCATTGAGAATGACCCATGCCCACTTCTGATCAAGGCCATGGGGAGTGTGTAGTAATGGGTGGCACGGTAGCACAGTGGTAGATTTGCTGCCTCACAGCGCCAGAGACCCAGGTTCAATCCTGATTACGGGTGCTTGTTCTTACGGAGTATGTACGCTCTCCCCGTGACCTGTGTGGGTTTTGTCTGGGCACTCCGGTTTCCTCCCACACTCCGAGGACGTATAGGTTTGTAAGCTAATTGACTTGGTAAAATTGTAAATTGCCCCTAGTGTGTAGAATAGTGCTAGCGAATGGGGATCGCTGGTCGGTGTGGACTCGGTGGGCCTGTTTCCACGCTCTATCTCTAAACTAAACTAATGTATCTAGCATGCACTCTGTTGTGTGTATCCGATCAACAAGACCAGAGCCTATGAAGGTTAACTGTCTACTAAAGATAGACACAGAATGCTGGAGTAACTCAACGGGTCAGGCAGCACCTCGGGAGAAAATGGATAGGTGATGTTATGGATCAGGACCTTTCTGCAGTCCAATTGCAGAAGGGGGTGGGGGAAAAGACAGCTGAAGGAGAGAAAAGGTAGGACAAAGCTTGGCAAGTAATAGGTTGATATGTGAGGAGGATGTTTTGATAGGCAGGATTGGACGAAAGCGAGAGATGAAAAGACAGAGGTGTTAGACAAAAGGATTGAAAAATTGAGAATTGTAGTTACAGTTTGGCTTATTGTCATGTGTACTGGTACAGTGAAAAGCTTTTGTCATGTACTATCCAGACAGCGGAAAGACATTACATGATAAAACAATAACATCAAGTGCAAGGTAAAGCCAGCAAAGTCCGATCAAGGGTAGTCCGAGGGTCACCAATGAGATACATAATGAAGCTAAAGGAAGGAATGTGTGTGGAAGGGGAGTGGAGAAAGAGGTACCTCTAGATGGGGTATGGGGTGGGGCGGAGAGAGAAGGGGTGGGGTTATGTAGGGGAAGCGGGGAGAGGCGGAGGGGTATGCAGTCACCTAAAATTGGAGTATTCAACATTCATTCTGTTATTAGACACTAAATGCTGGAGTAACTCAGCGGGACAGTCACCATCTCTGTATAGAAGGAATGGGTGACGTTTTGGGTCGAGACCCTTCTTCAGACTGAGTGGTGGGTTGTAAGCTATCCACGTTCATTTGTTGGGTTTTTAAGTAAGCTATCGTAACTTTTTTCTGAATGACCTCTAATAGCAAAAGCCATCCAAACCTTGCGGCCAGATGTGACTACAAATATCTGTGCCACACTGGGTCAGGTTTGCCCTCAAGTGGCAATAGGGATTAATGTGATAGGGCCAGAGAACGGATTGGACCTCTGGCTGGTAGAGTTGGGTACTTGGGACAAAGATGGTCACAGTTAAAGCTCTTCAGATAACACAATTGATTCACATATCCCAAGGTCGTTATCTCGGGAACATCCATCTTGATTGAAAGTATTTCTGTTTGTACCAACTCCAGGACCTTGGATCAGGTAACGATGAACTGCTAAAGTTAATTTGAGGGATGCCTTCACCCTTCGATTGACATTATATAAAGGACTGGCGCATAATCTCCTTTATCGCACTTTCTGCTTAGGCAGTACACGAGCAAGATTAGTAATTGAGTTCTAGATAATATTCAGCAATGCAGTGAAAAAAAAATTTGAACTATGCAATAGCATTTCTAGGTCCTCATTTTTGCAGGTTCTTTGTCGCAGAATGTATGGTTATCTTAGATGGAAATAGTAGCCAAATGTCACCAGTTGGCATGTCTTAGTGAAGGCTAATATCTGAAAGTGTCAAACAAGTCTTTTCCAAAACCTTTCTTTCTTTCTCTAAATGTATTTGCAAAATGCATTTCTGCACATTTGAATTGATGGAGTAATGAGCACGTTTCAGTGATATCTCTGTTAGTGAGATAAATATTTCACTCATGCAGGATAGCAGAATAATTTCGACATTGGAACCGCATGCATAATGGAAAATATTCTATTAATTTTCAGGCATGAGGATAGATAAATCAAATTCATCAATAAAATATTTTGCTGAGTAACCCCTGCAAAAGTATCCAATAACTTAACTTTTCTGCAATAGCAAATTTTCATTCAGTCCAGTTTTATTCATTGTATATGGAAATACTACCTTGCTTATGAAGAATAAAAATGTTATATTGTACAGAGGGATGTTTTACAATGCACACTTGTGGTATAGCTGATGTTGTAAAACCAATTGGGGACTCTTTATACAAGATAAAAATTAGTTTAGTTTAGTTTAGTTTAGAGACACAGTGGCAAACAGGCCCTTTGGCCCACTGAGTTCATGCCGACATTCGATCAACCATTCACACTAGTTCTGTTTTCCCACTTACATATCCATTCTCTACACACACTAGGGACAATTTTCAGAGGCAAATTAATCTACAAACCCACACATCTCTGGGATGTGGGAGGAAACTAGAACACCTGGAGGAAACCCACGTGGCCACAGGGAGAATGTGTCAAATCCACACAGATAGCACCTGAGGTTAAGATTAAACCCAGATCTCTGGCAGCTTGAGGCAGCAGCTGCGCCACCGTGCCGTCAATACTTCCATACATCTACTGTACCTTATTTACTGAGCAAGTGTAATCTCAGAAGAACAAATTAATTTTGCTTATGAAATGTTATTAGCTGGCAACGTAATAAAACTGCTGGATCCTTCATTATACTTGCACTTGACAACTTGCCATTGATTATAAAGTGCTTTGCAATATCCTGAGGTAGCAAAAGCCACTATATTTAGTAGACTCAAGCCTTTCTTTTCTCATATCCAGCTGAGGAAACAATTTGTATTATTTTTGCCATTTCATACATAAATCACCACATTCATTGTTGCAGCGCCCTCTCAGTATCGCACTGACATGTTAATTAAGATTGTACACTAAGTCTGGAGTGGGATTGGACCAACCCTAACTCAGTATCAAGGGTTCTAGGAACTGATCACATTTAGGCTGAGGTCTAATATTATTGCACATAACCACTGCAAATATAAGGCCCCAACCCAAAATGTTGCCTGTCCATTCCCTCGACACATGCTGCCTGACAAACTCAGTTTCTCTAACACTTTGCCTTTTGCTCAAGCCTCCAGCATCTGCACTTCCTTGTGTCTGTAAATATACTTGTTCTGCATTTCGAAACAAGGGATAGGGACAGGCATCTATGAAGTCCAGCTGATGCATCAAAATGATCATTGTCTCGTCTGAAGAAGGGTCTCGACCCGAAACATCATCCATTCCTTCTCTACAGAGATGCTGCCTGGCCCACTGAGTAACTCCAGCTTTTTGTGTCTATCTTTGGTTTAAACCAGCATCTGCAGTTCCTTCTTACACATTGAATCTAATTCCTGAAAGTGTGATTTGCGTTTTCAATCCAGTAATTTAAAGACCTATATAAACCTCTTGCTCTATTAGAGGTTTGCATTGTGTGGTATATATTGGTCCTTGAGTCCCTACTTGCTGCCTCAGCGCCAGGGAAATCAATATGATGCCGTGAGATTCTCATGCCTACACATTCATTCCCAGTCCACCAAATCTGAAGTTATCTCCTCATACTAGAATTACTTGCATATGTGAAGAAGGGTCTCAACCCAAAAGTCACCTATTCCCTCTCTCCTGAGATGCTGCCTGACCCGCTGAGTTACTCCAGCTTTTTGTGATGCATATATCCAGCAGAGCTTTTTGATTGATTGAAAGATACTGCATGGAAACGAGCTCCTTAGCTCATTGAGTCCACATCAACCATTGATCAGTCGTTCACACCAGTTCTATGTTATCCCACTTTCATTCACTCCCTACAACTAGGAACAATTTACAGAGGCCAATTAACCTACAAACCTGCATGTCTTTGGGATGTGGGAGGTAACTAGATCACCCGGAGGAACCCCATGCAGTCACAGAGAAACCATGCAAATTCCACACCGACTTTTGTAACTGTGTCAGCGCCAAAATGTGGTGACACTTGTGTGCTGCCTAGGTGAGGTCTGCTACATGATTTTACTGGGTTTTATGCAAATCAGAGCATTTCACTGTATTTGGGTACATGTGACAATGCAGTATCATTGAATAATTGAATTGAATCAGACAGCACCCATTGTTAGGGTTGATCCCGGTTCCCTGGTGCTGAGAGGCAGCAGCTCTACCAGCTGCATCACAGTGCCGCCCGCTCTTCAGCTCTTAAAGGGTTAAAGTGTCCTGTAAAATACAAGGAGCAAAATTGCAGCGCAAACTATTCCATGCATATGATAACATTGTGCAGTGTAATTTCAGACCTTCAATGATTTCTGTCTCAGGATGAGAATGGAATTGTTCCCCCCAAGGTGCACTGTATTATCTTGGAGCTGCAGCAAGACTGGCAGGGTCATGGTCAGTTCACAGCACAGATAATCTCATGTCGGTGCCAGAGAATGTCCTGTACCAAATTACTTTTCAAGGAACAAAATAAGAAAACTGTAAAAGATTCGAATTCAAAATGTTTCAAAAATACATCCTGGCCAGCGCTGAGTTTGATTAACCCCCAAAAACAAAATGTTTCCTTATTGTATGCAAGCAGTACATCAAAAAGCAGAACAATGTGACTTATTTAATATGAGCGGATGATGTAGTTTATTTTTTCTAGGTACAGTGAGGAGGGGGATTAACAGTCACCAGGGGTCTACATATAATAACACATCATTATTTAAATAAGTATATCTATATGAACATATAAGGGTGTATGAGTATTTTTGTATTAATATCTGACTTATTATACGGGTGGGTGACTATATTTGTATTTATATTTTGTATGTAAATGGTCGGGTATATGTGTATATATGATTGGCCTAATGTATGTATATATATCAGATGTAGTTAATATAGACATTATTGTGTAAATAGGTATATTCATATGATTGTAGAGGTGAGTGAGTATATATGTAGTTATATATGTATTTTAGGTATTAGTTATTATAGATAATACTTGATAAATATTGATTAGGGAATGGGGGTAGGATTAAATAAGTTCACACTTCTTCCTACTTCTTTTCGCACATGTAAAGACATTAAGTAATGGATGAAATTCTTTGTATTTCCTCTGTTTTTTTTGTTTATTTTGTTTTTTTAAATTGATGTCTTTTAACATGTACGAAATAAAATGATAGATAGATAGATAGTTTAGATTTGTATTTGTATTGACACAAGTTGCATCTGTTTTTCATCCACAAAGTGGGCTCCATGTTGAACAACACAGATCAGGATCATATCCCCGTTACTCTTCAGGTGTGCGTGAGGTACGATGCGATACGAAACGATAGAACTGTATTCATTCCCAGAGGGAGATTTGTCTCATCCCCGGAGGGAAACTTTATTCATCGCCGGAGGGAGGTAGAGGGGATTGGGACAAAATGTTGAAGCAAGGAACTCCAATGCTGGTTAATACATAATAGGGCACAAAGTACTGGAGTAACTCGACAGGTCAGGCTGCCTAACCTGCTGAGTTACTCCAGCACTTTGTGGTCCTTTCGGGGATTAGGACAAACTGGTTCAGAATTGCATGAGTGGATTTTGATCTGAGTCTGATTTCAGCAGAATCTCTTGGCACCCTAACCAAAAGACCATCAACCTAAAACGTCAAGCAAAAAAATTAAATAAAACACAGGGAGAGAAATGGTCAGGCAACATTTCAGTTCGGGGCCCTTCTTCAACTTGAAATGTCAACTCTGTTTCTCTCTCAGTTGTTGCTGATTAGTAGTTTCAGTACTTGCTATATTTCTTTCAGATTTAAGGGGGAGCATCATGTGAGTAGAACTTAAAAATAAGAAATAGGTAATGATTTTGAAGGGGTTGTATTTCAGGCCCCCAATAGTTAGTGGGTATTAGAGGAGCAAATATGTAGAGAGACCACAGACAGCTGTAGGAATAGGATTGAAATAGTAGGTTATTTTAACTTCCTTAATATTGACTGGGTTTGCTGTGGTGCTGAGGGATTTGATGGCACAGAATTTGATAAGGAAAGTTTAGCCAATTTCCCTCTATGAACAGTCTCTTCAGCTGAGCGTTCCTACTCTCAACAACATGTCCTTCGATTCTTCCCACTTCCTCCAAATCAAAGGCATAACCATGGGCCTCAGCTATGCCTGCCTCTTTGTAGGGTACCTCGAACAATACTTGTTCCAGGTGTACACCGGCCCTGTCCCCAAACTCTATCTCCACTACATTGATGACTACGTCAGGGCTACCCCATGCACCCATGTACTTCATTAACTTCACTACCAATTACCATCCTGGTCTCAAATTCACTTCAACCATCTCTGACACCTGCCTCTCCTGTCTTGATCTCACCATTTCTGTCACAAGAGATAGACTATCAACTGATGTCTATTACAAACCTACTGACTCTCACAGCTATCTAGACTACATTTGTGTTAAGAATCAATCCCATTCTTATATAGAAACAAAGAACTGCAGATGCCAGTTTACACAAAAGGACATAAAGTGCCCGAGTAACTCAGCTGGTCAGGCAGCATCTTTGGAGAACATGGATCCAGTTACTCCAGCACTTTGTGCCCTTTTTCCCCAATCCTATGTTATCCTGCTTGTGTTTTTGTCTCTACTTTTATTTGAAGTGGAATACAATACAATTGAAATACT
Source organism: Rhinoraja longicauda (assembly GCF_053455715.1). Classification (NCBI taxonomy): domain Eukaryota; kingdom Metazoa; phylum Chordata; class Chondrichthyes; order Rajiformes; family Arhynchobatidae; genus Rhinoraja; species Rhinoraja longicauda. Next base: position 67,396 of record NW_027601612.1, read on the forward strand.
GTTACTCTCTGTTGATGCTTCATGCAAATTATCCTAAAATAACTCTATGTTCAGGTACATAAAACATTAATGTGTCGAATAATAGCCGAATGACCAAGTACCAAGTCACACCAGATCGAGTTTATTGTCACATGCACAAGTGAAGTGAAGTAACATGAAAATCTTGCTTGCAGCAGCATCACAGGCACATAGACTCAGACAACACACAAAAAAAATGACAAAGGCACATTTATTGTCAGTTGTAATAATAAAGCAATCTTTTCATAATCACATAACTTGATCTGGCATACTACTATATTTAAAATAGACTTGTATGACTTTGACAAGAAAATACAAACATAGCAATCACTGGCATCAGGGTTGATATATTTGCAACAGAAGGCTGGCTCGTACCGATAAATTCAATGAATGTCGCTAAACAGTTTTTAACAGGATCTGTACAAGAGAGACGATGGTCAAGATATTGTACAACAGTGTTCAGTAGAAAGACTTAGTTGTCAAGTTAGATCCTATTCAACAATGATGTCCAGAGATTCAGTCCATTTCTAGATGAACCTGACTACTTGGACCTTAATTAATAAACTAAAGCGAAAGATCTGTGTCATCCAGGACATTGAGGGCCAAGGATCCAAAGGTGGGCAGGTTCACTTGGAATAAAGTTAGGTGTGGTACTTCTCCAGTCATATCACGGTAGTTGAAAGTGGGTGAGAATGGTGTTCCATCAGCCACGGGCAACACTTGCGATAATCAGCCGTTACATGTGATCCTCACCTTCAAACAGCTTAGTTATGTTTGGCTGACATGTCTAGCTCTTGCCTCCTGTTTGCCGACAGGAACGATATTGAGTTTGTGGTCACGTGTTCTGCACAATGAAAACCGTGCACATTTTCTTCATGTGTGACAAGATATTATGTACATTTTTTCTTTGTTTATGACAAGATGATGAAAATAATATATTTGTTTGGATGAGATAATTCATTAATGCCTTGCATTTAGCAAAGTGGGTCAGCTGATGAAGGCTGACCTTCCTTTGCTTTTGCTAAACGTTGAACTTAATGAACTGCTGTACCTTCCAATTGAAGTACAGATGCTTTAAGAATGCAGCTGTTTGTAGCACGGCAACTAATTCCTATCAAATCTCTGGGGAATGCCTGCAGCATGCTGTACAAATTCAACTCTGTAGTTACTTTTAGATTGTTACTTTTGTTAACACTAGGTTCAGTGGCAGATCTTACTCAGCAATTGACATAGTATGGTGAACACATTTTTGTTTTTCACTCTAGCAAATGTGGACTATTAGTTTTCTTTCATTACTGTAAGGTCAAAACCTTAAGATTCCCTGTTTAATATTATTGTAAACAGCATGGAACCAGGTCCTTCGGCCCACCAAGTCCCTGCTGACCATTGATCACCCGTTCATACTAGTTCTATGTCATTGCAATTCCTCATCCACTCCCTACACACTTGGGACAATTTACAGAGGCCGATTAACCTACAAACCCATATGTCTTTGGGATGTAGGAGGAAACCGGAGAAATCAGGAGGAACCCCATGCGGCCACAGGCAGCATCTCAAGTCAGGTTTGAACTTGGGTTTCTGGTGCTGTGAGGTAGCGTCCCTAGCAGTTGCACCACAATACCGCCCTTTAGTGACTATGCACTATCTCTTTTTCGTCATGTTAAAATCGGTATTGTAGCGACCATAGAGAATGGTCCAGGTCGTCGAACCCTCGGATTGGCCAGCGAGGTCACGTGGGAACGCGACCATGGGGATTGGTCCAGGGAGCGACATCGCTGATTGGCCAGCGATGTCATGTGCGCGTTTGGCGCCCGTTTTAGTCAGTTCGGCGAAGTCTTCAAGGAAGACAGTAAGTTTGTATTGGTTGTCCTGTACCTTGTTGTTTAACTCTGTATTCGTGTATTGCGGCTGCAATAAACTTCGTCTACAACCAACAAGTTTCGGACTCGCCATATTGGTGACCCCGACGTGATCTGGGCGATCACCGACTGAGCAGGAACCCGACGCCTCGTTGACGATGACAGAGCAGGGCACACCGGAGTCAAGTGCGGCGGGCGTCCATCTTCCGTTATTTTGGACGTACGCACCGCAAGCTTGGTTTATCCACGCCGAGGCTCAATTCCATATAAAGAAGGTGTCGGACGAATCCATAAAGTACTTCTACCTCGTCAGCGCTCTATCGCCGGACACAACCAAGCGCGTGATGCGGTTCATCGTAAATTCACCTGCGGAAGACAAGTACGAGGCCATGAAGAAGGTATTACTGCGAAGCTTCGGGTTTAATAAGCATGGTGGTGCGGCAAAACTTCTGCACCTACCGGATCTTGGAGACCAACTGCCTTCCGTCCTCATGGCCGAAATGATGATGCTAGCCGGTGAGCATACGGATTGCCCGATGTTTGAACAGGCATTCCGCGAGAAACTTCCCGAGGATGTCCGACTGCTGCTCACGGATTGTTCTTTTAAGGACCCCGAAGCATATGCAACGAAAGCGGACGCGCTCATAGCGGCAAAAAACAAGGCAAGTGGTTCAATCAACAAAGTCTCGACATCGGTGACCACGCCACAGCGACGGCAAGATGGCTCCACGTCTCCCGCCAATTCTTCGAAAGCCCGCCAAAAAGATCCGCACAAGCGCGGCTGGTGCTATTATCACCTACGATGGGGTAACGAATCCCGCAACTGTCGTTTGCCTTGTACCTTCGCGGGAAATGCCTCGGCCGATCGTACATAGGGGCAGTTACGATTGGCCAGAACCGGCGCCTCTATGTCCATGATCGATTCACGGACACAGAATTTTTGGTAGACACGGGAGCCATCGTCAGCATAGTGCCGCCGACCGACCTCGAAACCAGATCGGGTAAGACAGGTCCCACCCTCATCGCGGTTAATGGCAGCCCAATTCGCACTTTCGGTACACGGAAGATGTCCCTTGTGTTAGGCCTCCGCACGTACGAATGGCCATTCATCATAGCCGACGTCAAACAAGCGATCCTGGGCGCAGATTTTCTCTGGGCTTTTTCACTGGTTCCTGATGTCCGCGGTAACGACCTCCGACCCTCTGCCGAAGATGAGCATGTCGCTCCGACAATCGCCTCCTCGCCCAGCCCTACTGTCCAGGCCGTCGTCGCGGCCCCCGACTCGTATGCTGCGATTCTGGCAGAGTTCCCAGAGCTGCTCGTCCAACGTTTTGACGCACCTTCGGCTAAGCACGGTGTGGTCCATCACATCCGCACCGAAGGCCCTCCCGTTTTCGCTCGGGCCAGGAGACTACCGCCAGACAAACTGGTGGTGGCAAGGGCGGAGTTCAGGAAGATGGAGGAAATGGGAATTGTCCGTCAGTCTGACAGCCCGTGGGCCTCGCCGTTACACATGGTCTCCAAGGCATCTGGGGGGTGGAGGCCATGTGGCGATTATCGGCATCTCAATGCGGTCACCACGGCTGATCGCTACCCCATACCGCACCTACAGGACTTTTCATCTGGGCTGGAAGGAGCGGTGGTGTTTTCCAAAATCGATTTGGTGCGAGGATACCATCAGATTCCGGTGCGACCGGAGGACATACAGAAAACTGCAACTATTACTCCGTTCGGGTTGTTTGAATGGTTGCGTATGCCTTTCGGTTTAAAGAACGCGGCACAGGCTTTCCAGCGACTGATGGACCGCGTGGGCCGGGGTTTACCCTTTTTGTTTATTTATTTGGACGACATCCTGGTCGCCAGCCCCTCAGTGCAGGAACACCAGGTCCATTTGCGGACCGTGTTCCAGCGGCTCCAAGACCACGGGCTCATTATCCAACCCTCCAAATGTCAATTCGGCCTGCCTGCTCTCGATTTTCTAGGGCACAGAATTACTCCTGCCGGCGCCGCCCCTTTGCCCGAGAAGGTAGAGGCTATCCGGGCTTTTCCCAGGCCCACCACAGTAAAAGGGCTGCAGGAGTTCGTAGGCATGGTTAATTTCTACCATAGATTTGTTCCGGCAGCGGCGCGAGTCCTGCGCCCGCTTTTCCAATTCCTTGCGGGGAATCCGGTAGAGTTGTTGTGGTCCCCGACTGCAGAGTCGGCTTTTACAGCAGCTAAGGCAGCCTTGGCAGACGCCACCATGTTGGTCCATCCGAGCCCCTCCGCCCCCACGGCCCTGACGGTTGATGCCTCTGACGTGGCGGTGGGCGGGGTTCTGGAGCAGCAGGTCGGTGGCCGTTGGCAGCCTTTAGCGTTTTTCAGCCGGCAACTAAATTCGGCCGAGATGAAATATAGCGCGTTTGACCGAGAGCTTCTAGCTCTCTATTTAGCTGTCCGTCATTTCAGGTACTTCCTCGAGGGCCGCCCAGTTGTGGCATTTACGGACCACAAGCCATTAACATTTGCTTTTTTGAAATTGTCTGACCCATGGTCGGCCCGCCAGCAGCGGCATCTAACTGCTATCTCCGAATTTACCACAGATGTCCGTCATGTCGCGGGTAAGCTTAATGCCGTTGCTGACGCCCTGTCTAGACCTGCTTTTCCCCCTATTTCGGCGGTGGACTGCGAAGGGGATCCCCAGGATCTTGCGGAGGCACAGCTCCTAGCGGATACCGTTTCGGCTTACCGGTCCACCACTTCGGGATTGAAGTTGGCCCAGGTAGCTTGTGGGTCGGAGGGCACGAAAGTCTGGTGCGATGTTTCTCTTCCTCGTCCCAGGCCGGTAGTACCGCCCTCCCTTCAGCGCCGGGTTTTCGATGCCATTCATGGGCTGGCGCACCCGTCCATCCGCTCCACCTCTGCTTTGGTAGCAGCGAGGTTTGTCTGGCATGGCCTGCGGAAACAGGTAGCGGGGTGGGCACGTTCCTGCGTGCCCTGTCAGACCGCTAAAGTCCAGCGCCACGTCCAGCCCCCCGTACAGGATTTCGAGGTCCCGGCTTTTCGTTTTTTCCACATCCACGTGGGTTTGGTCGGGCCTTTGCCTTCCTCCCGGGGCTACACCCACCTCCTCACGGTGGTGGATCGGTTCACCCGGTGGCCAGAGGCTTTCCCATTGTAGCGACCATAGGGAATGGTCCAGGTCGTCGAACCCTCGGATTGGCCAGCGAGGTCACGTGGGAACGCGACCATGGGGATTGGTCCAGGGAGCGACATCGCTGATTGGCCAGCGATGTCATGTGCGCGTTTGGCGCCCGTTTTAGTCAGTTCGGCGAAGTCTTCAAGGAAGACAGTAAGTTTGTATTGGTTGTCCTGTACCTTGTTGTTTAACTCTGTATTCGTGTATTGCGGCTGCAATAAACTTCGTCTACAACCAACAAGTTTCGGACTCGCCATAGTATTACATAAACTTTGAATCTTGGAAACTTTCAAATCCTCTGGCTAAGTTTTTGTGGGGAAATATCAATGTTTCCACGAGCATCTGTTTTCTTTTCCCCTTGTAACTTTAAGCAGCTTTGGGAATCCCACATGAATGTGGATATTCCAAAGTTGTGGTCAATGGCTTGTTGCTTTAACAATTGCCTTCAAATGCTGGAATCCTCATGGACTCCAACAAGGGAGTGCAGGAGTTGCCCACGACATGCTGTGGAGAACTCCCAAGAACAGTCTGCACCACTTTGAACCTGTTTGGGTGTGGTTCCTCATTCCTTGCATTGGGGAGGAATGATTTCAAGCACCTAAGATAAGAGCAAATTAACGTGGGATGATTTCAAATTTTTGGAGTGTATATCCCAACAACAGGGACATGTGGGCAAGTTGGGCCGAAAGGCCTGTTTCCACGCTGTATCACTCTATGGCTCTCTCAATATTTAATAATGCTTATGTGTTTCAGGATTTTTTGTTTTGAAAATAAAAGTTTCAGGAAAGGTAGTTTTTAGTATTTTTACATTTTTGTACTTGCTTTTGAATGCTAGAAACTTTCAAAGTATTTCAGTATTTTGACAGTTCCAGCTAAGCTTGAAGAGATAAGTTAGTTGGATATCAAAAGTTTTTTCAAATTGTTTTACATGTGGATGAAATTCTGGTACTACACTCGCTGCCCACACCCCTCACCTCTCCACTGACCCCTACTCCTGTGAAGTGAAGCTCCTTGCTACAAAGCTTCCAAACATTCCTCCAATGCAAGTTGCATATTCCAGATTGCATTATATAAATTTGTATTTATTTTGGAAAACAGCAGCTGCTGCAAGGGGCTGGTTGTTAACTGCATATCCCAGGCCTATATTAACACAATGACATTATTATCACTATTAGGTAAATGTTTACACCATATTATTAAATATTATATATCTAATACAGCCTTATCATTTGTTGTGAGAATATCTAATCAGTTTAGCCAATTCTAAATCATTCGGCATTTGCTACATGCTTGCCCATTTATTTATTAGAATGTTTTATGACTAGGGACGTGCCCAATTCCGAGAACAGGCTTCAAACATTTCCTTTTTCTCAATTCTAACCATAAAGTATCCATTAAATAATTCATATCCTCAGTTTATATGGACTTCTTTGCTCTGCTTACCCCCCTCCCAATGTGGCAACCTACTGAACGCAAAGAATGAACTAAAATCAGTTTAAGAAGAGTTGTCACCCGGAAAAAGTATTAATTAATTTTTCCTTTTACTTTTTACTTGTACATTTTCCAGGTACTGAACTACTCTCCTTTGAAGGGATCCTCAGAAGGTGCTGCCTCAAAAAAGCAGCCAATATCATCAAAGACCCACACTGCCCTGGCCTTGCTCTAATTTTGCTTCTATCGTTGGGAGGAAAGGTATAGGTGTGTGAAAGCCAGTGTACTCCAGGTTCAAGAATGACATCTTCCCAAGAACCATCAGACTGTTGAAAGCTACCCAACACTGACCTCAACTATAAACTGCTATCGACTGTCTTTGGTTGCACGAAGGACTTCAGGAACTGTGTTTATTGCTTTTACAGGCCTGTTATGGTGCTGGAAGTAAGAATTTAATTGTTTTGTTGTTGGTAAGTATGTTATCATATCATATCATATCATATCATATATATACAGCCGGAAACAGGCCTTTTCGGCCCACCAAGTCCGTGCCGCCCAGCGATCCCCGTACATTAACACTATCCTACACCCACTAGGGACAATTTTTACATTTACCCAGCCAATTAACCTACATACCTTTTGCTTTTTGAATCATCCTTTTCTTACATTGTTCTACCACCATCATCCACAGTGTTTAAAAAAAAACAGAGGACATCTTTCCATTCCATCTATCTTTGTTCATGGTGAGAAAAGCAGTTCAGGATACCACTTCTAATGCTTTCTTTAATGTAAAAGGTACCGGAATGGTGCTTAGTATTCAACGAATGCTTTTGAATATGGAAAAAATTAGATCATGAACAGTCTTTCCAATATGTCACTGTGGCTTTATTAAATGTACTCAGTCTGTTGTAAATGATACTAACGATTTAATGTTACCGCAAATTAAGCTTTGCAATCCAATTTACTTCTTCCCTATTTGGCAGAAAAAAAAATTAATAAATGTAATTCAAAACTTTGATTTAATATATATGTTAAAACAGTGCACAACCAAAAATTGATTTAAATATAGAAAGACTCAAACCATAATGTGAGGCTTAAGGAGCATTGAAAATTGTTTATTTTGTACCCGAACAAAACAAATCTAGCCACTGGTTCTATGGAGTCTTTTGTGCATTTGCTTCTGCATTGATCTCAATGCATTGATTGGGTGAAATCTCTCGAACTTTGCGGGATGGAGCTATCTTGGTTAGAAAATGGTGGTAAAGTTGGTTTTGTGAAAACACTGGCAGATGTTATGAGGTGTTTGACACATACTTTTAGGCAGTAATGTTACAGGAATGGTATTTTCTTATCGCAACTTTTCAAATATAATGATAGTGCATTCACCTTGTGATGCACAATGTCAAACTGGAGTTGCAGCCTTCCCACAAGTGATCTAAAAGGACATTTTATCAATACAGAGGTGACCTTCCAGTTTAAATCAGAAAATCACTCAATGCTAATGGAAAGAAAGAAACCGAATCAGAATTAAAGGTCCTCCAAATGAAATGCTAGTCTTCCTGGTTAATACTGACATAATACTGACATCTGTTTGGTTTGTACATATTCACAAACCAAACATTTGTGATTGTGATATTACTCAGCATGGGTGAATTGGACCAAAGTGCCTATTTCCGTATTATATATCTCAAAAGCTCTGTGACTCTAGTTCAGTGCAGTGGAATTACAACTCGCAAAGAGACTATGTCAGTAACGCTGACATAAAAGAAAATGTAACACATTGAATTAGGAAGTGAGAATTAATTTCATTAAGAGAGTGATAAATGTGGAACATTTTCACACATGGAGTCAATGAGGTTACTAACATTTATAGAGATATATTTGGATATATTTAAGGGGAAGCTATAAAATTAGTCAAGGGATAAAGGACCAAAAGGAAATGCTGATGGGTTCAATGAGGTGTGGAGCAAGGAAGCTTGTAGAATTTATTAACATCAGTACAAAGCAATTGAGTGGTTTCTCTGCCCTAAGTTCAAACAAAATAAATATGTTGGGTTATAATAAACTCTGGATTATTCAGTTCGGAAAGATAAACAAAAAACAAAGTGTTCGAGGAACTCAGCAGGCTAGGCAGCTTCTGTGGAGGGAAATGGATAGACATTGTTTTGTGTCGGGACACTTTTTTTCAGATTGAAGCTCCCGACATAAATCTATGTCTGTACATTTCCCTCCACTGATGCTGCCTGATCGACTGAGTGCCTCTAGCGCGTTGTATTTTGTTTAAGATTCTGGCATTGGCAGTACCTTGTGTCTCCGTGAATGATAAATCTTGGTTTACAATTTACAGATGCATGACATGGAAATAATTTTTAATGAATTACTTCAGTTATCATGTTGATGCCAGGGAATGGAGTGGAGTATGCAAATTGAGGGAAATGCTAAATGTTACAAGGTTTTGCTACAATTATAGAGGGGTTTGGTGAAGCCATGTTTGGTACCGCTGATTTCTTTGGCTTTATTGTATTGGAGGTCGTTCAGAAAAGGTTTACTAAGTTTGTTCTTGTAGTGAATTGCTTCTCTTATGAGGAACAATTGAGCAGATTGGGTCAACACTCACTTGAGTTTAGTGATCTGAGTAGATGTTTCACTGTTGTGGGGCATTAGAACTAGAGGACTGTTTTTCAAATAGGGCGTTGTTTAATTCAGGCAGAGGAAGAAGGCCTTCTCCCAGAAGGTTGTGATTATTTGGAATATATTCCAGAGTGCTTGGGGTGGCTGAGATGAGGCATATTTGCAAATCTGGGATAAATAGATGTTTGGACAAGAGGGGAATAAAGGGTCAAAGACATGAAAGTGGAGTTGAGGCCAAGACTGGATCAGCTATGTTATCATTGAATAGCGGGACTAAGTGGATGTAGCCAACTGCTGCACTTATTTCTTTTGTAAATCCTGGTATGAATCGCTACATTTTCCTGCTATTTGTGAGCACATTAAGATGGAAAATTGAGATAATTGTTAGCCCAGTGCAAGGATGCACCACACAGTAGAATAATTGCATGTTACGTATATGCTTTGCATTTATTTAGCATTTTAACTGAGATACATAATTTATCATTATGAATAATAATAGTGAATTTAAAAGAGAGTTAGATAGAGCTCTATGGGCTAGTGGAATCAGGGGATATGGGGAGAAGGCAGGCACAGGTTACTGATTGTGGATGATCAGCCATGATCACAATGAATGGCGGTGCTGGCTCGAAGGGCCAAATGGCCTCCTTCTGCACCTACTTTCTATGTTTCTATGTTCCATTTTTGTTAGTGATATGAACACTGACGCAAGGGTATATGATTAGAATTGAGTTAATATTGTGCTATGTGCTGTGCATGATATCTTATTGTGTAGCTATTGGATACTAACTCTTTCAAGACTTTCATTAAAAGTGCTCTGCTCACTTTATCTATCTTTGTTAAACTGTCTATAATTTGTAACATTTTCAAGGACATACCTTGAATTCCTTTGCTACTTAATAATGATCATTATTTTCTGGTCAGTTCAGATCATGAAGATAGTTATTTGAAAACTGACTACAAAAAGACCACAAATAGTTTCAAGTACTGAAGCTCTGCACTGAGACGCTCTGTAGCAGATATTAAAATTCCATTTTCACTTAAGATGGAAAATATGTTTAATAATGGAGAACTTCCATCAAAGCATTTCAGTGAATCAATCACATATGTCTTCCATTTCAGAGCATGTTTATCTGGATAAGTTTAGCAAATGAAATGACATTAGTTTGGATGGTTGGATTTGATCTCAAAAGAAATAGAAAAGCTTTCGTTGATGGAATGCCTTTCATCACCCCAGCCTCTCCCAAAGTTCCCCATTGTCAATTAAATACTTAAAAACAGAATTATTGCTGTAATATGGGAAAGGTGACAGCCAATTTGCCAATGGTGAAGTCTAACAAACTGCAAAATATTATGACCATGCAATTAGTTTCAGTGATGTTGGTTGGGGTAGAATACTGGCCAGGGCTCTATGATGGAGAAACTCCAACTATTCTTTGGAAAAACACCAAACATTATTCAGCTCTCAACTGAATGCACAGAAAAGACTTTAATTCCAATCATGCAGGACTCCATCAGTACCATATTAGAATGTTATGAGCACAAGTGTCTGGAGTGAATCCACACATTTTTGATTGAGAAATGAGAGTGCTTTCACGAACCATGACTGGCACTGCAGGTTTGAAGAAGATGCTGCCTGGCCCGCTGAGTTACTCCAGCATTTTGTGTCTATCTTTGGCTTGAACCAGCATCTGCAGTTCCTTCCTACGCATGGGAGGACCTGTGTCTATTAAAGACAGCATCTGCAAGTGCATGTGTTAAATTAACTTTATCCTCAACATCATTCTCCCAATTCATATTGTCTGTCCCTAAACTTGCAGCTAGTCTTTTAGGACAGTAACTTCAAAGGGAGACTGCTTATTGTCATTCATTTTTGCATGCATCTGCTGCCTATGTGATTTAAAAAAAAAATTCCCCACAAAAGAGAAAAGTGGTCCACATCCAATTATAAACAGGAGAATAGAAAGCTGGATAATCTGAGAGTGTCTGTAGATTAATATAGATCAAGAGCAGGCATAAAGGTAGACTGAGATGAGGAGACATTTCTTTATTCTCTCTTTATTCAGAACCTCTTTCCCAGGGTGGGAATGTCAAAGACTTAGAGGGCACAACTTTAAGTTGAGACGGCATGTTTTTTCTACATAGAGGGTGGTGGTGGTGTATGGAATCCGCTGCCATGGGGGGTGGTTTATGTGCAGGCAGATGAGATTAGTTCATTTTGACAATATGTTCAGCATAGATAACTTGGGCTGAAGAGCCTGTGCTGTTGCTATACTTTTCTATGTTATTTTTCTTGGACGGGTTTGGAGGCCCAGTCATTGCATTCAAAGCACATTTCCAGATATTAAAGTAATCAAGGGCTATTGAGTTGTGAGGATGGTGCAGGGAAATTATGTTGAGACAAAGAATCAACCATGATCTTGTTGAATGATGGTGCAACGTTAAGGAATCAAAAGGCCCATATTTTCTCCCATTGATTATGATCTTAGTTTTTCCCAACACCATTTTGCTGACATCTCATAGTTATCCTTGCTTTTCCTACCCAAGAAAGTATCCAGGAATCTGCTTTTGATACAGTCAATGAGTCTCTGTGGTCTTCTATGATACAGATATTCACAAATTCACCACCTACAGAAGAAAGATAACTCCTCTCATCTCAGCCCTAAATAGCCCGACTATCCTTTGAGACCGCAACTCTTGGTTGTAGACTCCTTCACCAAGAAAATCTCCTCTCTGCATTTACTACGAATTTTGCAACTTTTCAGTGTGCTGAATCACCTCTCCTTTTTCTGAACTCTAGAAAATAGAGGAATAAGGATCACATGCGAAAAAATGAGATGAGTTTAATTTGACATGTTTGGCATGGACTTTATGAATTGCTGTACTGTTCTATGCTATTACATTACATTACATAACTGCATCATCAAATGGTAATACCGTAATGTGCATGGCTAACTAGCTAATCTGTTCTATGTCATAGTGGGGTGCAATGATGGGAATGGATGGTCTAACAGCTGAACCACAGACCTAGCTACTACCACTTCCTTGTCAACTGCATCATGCCATCTTAACCTTGCAGCCATTGACACAACTGTATCCATGATGTTACTCTATGACTGTATTGAATGGAACTCTGAGCACGACCGAGAAGGAAAACCTCGTAGTGGAAGTGAGGGGAAGGGTTATTCCTCTTTAGCAAAACACAAAATGCTGGAGAAACTCAGAAAGTTGGGCAGCACCTGTTGAGTGAATGGACAGGTGATGGACCTGTCCAAAAAAAGCATCACATCCCAAAACGTTTGTCTGTCCATTCCCTCCACAGATGCTGCCTGGCCCATTGAGTTACTCCAGCACTTTGTGTTCTGCTCACGGTTCCAGCATCTACAGTCCCTCATGGCCACTCCACTTTGCTGGGTGTAGAAATTGTCACCTTCGGTGGAAAGATCCTGGCTGCCGCAACTCACCAAGCCAGTTTGTAAAATAATCATAATTTGAACATGAGCACAATGTTCCCAGAAAATAAATACATTTCACAAATAATTACAAGCATATTGAAAATATTGGAGATGTTTACCACCCACAGCAACACATGGCAGAAGTCTACATGACCTGCAAATGACCTGGAGTTTATGATAACCTCAAAGAGTGCACAAGCAATAGGATATCAAGAAAAATTTCTTTGGACACAAAGTAATGGTGATCATTGCTCCAATAGGTATTTTACAGATTAGTTTAAGTACCACAAATACATGCAGTTTATGGCCCAGTGGTCACTTTAGTTTAGTTTAGGTGAGTTTAGTTTGGAGATACAATGCTGAAACAGGCCCTTCGGTCCACCGAGTCTGCACCGACCAGCAAACCCCACACATTAACACTATCCGACACACACTGTGGAAAATTCACAATTCTTACCAAAACCAATTAACCTACAAACCTGTACATCTTTAGAGTGTGGGAGGAAACCGGAGCACCCGGAAAAAATCCACCCAGGTCACACAATGAGAACGTACAAACTCCGTACAGACAGCACCCGTAGTCAGGATCGAACCCGGCTCTCTGGTGCTGTAAAGCAGCAACTCTACTGCTGTGCCACCATGTCGTGACTATTTTTTGACTAGTTTGACAGTTACAACACTGAGCCAATGCCCAACGCCAGTGGCTGCGGGAAATATTTATAGATGTCAGTGTTCCTGCACAACATGACTTTGAACCTCCTTCATGAAAGTATTTACACCTGAGTGGTGTGGCTCTGGCAATCCTTTCTCTTGCAAGGAAAACCTTGTGTAAAGCTGACCTCTCTGGGCCAAAGGCTTCTCTGAGATGTGTCACTTTAACCATCTAAGTTACAAAAGCACAATTCAAGTCACATGCTGCTCGACCATAACAATATTGGAAACACCTTGCAAAGGCGGCTTGCTTAGAGTACGAAATAGTAATTTAGATGACAAGATAGGCATATGAGGTTTTAGGGAAGGATGAATGGAAGTTTTGACACTATTTGTAGATTTGGGGACCAAGCTACCATTTAATCTATCTATCACATACAATACTATATAGTACAAGCTATCAGTCTGAAGAAGGGTCTCGACCCAAAACGTTACCCATTCCTTCTCTCTTGAGATGCTGCCTGACCTGCTGAGTTACTCGAACATTTTGTGATACCTTCGAAGCTACCAGGTAAGATACGTATAGTCAGCATAGAGCCCATATTTTCTACGATATATGTTTTGAGCTTTTTGAGTGCAGGAGGATCTTATAGAGGTGTATAAAACCATGAGAGGAATAGATTGGATAGATGCACAGAGTTACTTGCCCAGAATAGGTGACTCGAGGACCAGAAGACATTGGTTTAAGGTGAAGGGGAAAAGATTGAACAGGATTCTGAGGGGTAACTTTTTCACACAAAGGGGGGTGGGTGCATAGAACAAGCTGCCAGTTGTGGCTGGGACTATCTCAACGTTTAAGAAGCAGTTACACAGGTACATGGACAGGACAGGTTTGGAGGGATTTACTCAATGTTATTTCTTGAGTAGTATGGGAGCAATTGTAGCTGAGGTCTTCCTTTATCTGCCAAAGTCTTTGTTAATCCATAAAGCACAAAAGGATAACCTTCATTACTATTTCTCAGAGGCAGATATGACTCTTGCAGAGAAAGATTGGTCTTTTAGAAAGATCTTTAAGAACCAGAATCTTTGAAGCATGCTAATCGAAAACAGATTGTTAATCTTCTGAAACGACTGGTTATTGAACTAAGTACCAAAACATTCTGTAAATACTCAGGGGGGCCAGGCAAGAATGACCTCTCCCCATAGATACTGTCTGACCTGCTGCGTACTTCTAACGTTTTCTGTTTTTCTTGGAAATTCTGAACAGAGGCAATAGATTTCAAGTATTAATGTATATGGGTAAAGCAGTGAAATGCAATTCACAGGAGGTTATGGGGAAACTGTATAGTACTTTGGTCAAATCACATCTAGCTACTGCAATTCACCCTAACATATGGATGACATTTTAAAGATAATACAAGGAACAGCCGTTAAGTCAATTGTAGGTGTAAAAGTGTTCAGCTTGCTGGAGGAACGTGGGAGAAGATTTTGACTTTGGGGGAGCAACAGGAGAAATGTTCACAGCATCTGCCTGGTGAATGGGCACGACTTTTCAGGGTGCACGTTAGAATTTCTTTGATGCGGTGCAAGCTCATCAGGAAGACTGGTTCCGTCCTGAGGGTGGAGTTGGATTCGTGGGAGGTGGTCTTGGAGGCGAGGATGCTCCTGAAACTGTGGAGCATCCTGGATAATACAGCTCACCCCCTCCATGACACACTGGTCAACCTGAGGAGTACTTTCATCAACAAACTGGTTCCACCAAGATGCAGGAGAGAACGCTACGGGAGATCCTTTTTCCCCGTGGCTATCAAACTGTACAACTGCTCCCCCTTCTCATGGGATAGACCCACCCCCTCCCCTCCCCAAATCTTTGCACTTCCCCAATCCTTTTCACTCGTCACTTCAATTTCATGTGTTTTATGACTGTTGGCAGATCAATTTTCCTTCTGGGATAAATAACGTTCTATCGTATCGTATTGTATTATGTTGAATTAACCCCATTCCTCATTTATCTTTATTTAGTGATCTTGTGAAGAGATTGTGTTAGGCTGAAGCTCAATGCAGGAAATCTGCAGTTACAACATGACTGCACGTAGAATGTTCATCTGACAGAGAAGCAAAACACACTGATCTAAAGTAAAACACAAATGCTGGAGGAACTCAACGGGGCAGGCAGTAACTCGGGAGGGAATAGATAGGGGACATTTTGGGTCGGGATACTTCTAAAGATTATTTTCTAAATGTTCACATCTTTCAGGATTATCGGTGTGAATAGTTAATTTATAAAAAAAGAAAAGTAAATAATTGCAGCAAGTCTAAGATTGACATTTCTTAAACATTTTCAAGAGAAAGATGAAGCTGTGGCACAACTTATCCCAGTGTGATGTTTCTCGGTGGTCAGTTACTCAAAGGATTAGTAAATATGAGGCACTTGGAAAGCTTGTGAACAAGATCCTAACAGGGACAGAAAAATAATAAATGAAAAGAGATGCATTTTATCAGCTGTTTGCATTAAAGTTCTCATATTGTACATTTGTCGCAAAATACTTTGCACCTTTAAAGTTACGCAATCAAGAGATAATCCGTCACTTTCCAATGAATAAATTGGTTTTCTACTCTCTCCGTAAAGCGGTTTAGTGTTAGATACCAGCCTTTGCACAGCAAGATCAACTCAAATGTTCCCACTTACATCTTTAAAACAAACACCAAAACTTTATTTGAACATGAATCCTTCTAGCAGAGGGAGCTGTTGGAGACTGGAGAGAGCATAATTAAGAGAGTAAGCTGAAAAGAAATGTACATGACAAAGTGACCGTCCTTTCAAAACAGAACATTAAAAGCAGATGTCAACTCCTTGAGCTTTTAATGAGCTTGGCAATCACCATGTATACACAGGCAATCTTAAATAGGTTGTCCATTCACAGAGGATTTAAAAGTCCAATAAAACCTGTGCTGATGGTTATTTACTCTAGTTGCAATGATGAACACCCACAGACATGCAAGCCTCAGGTCGAGACCCACTTGCACAGATTTTTTTCTGCATCAGTTACCCTGAAAACTGGTTTTCTACAAGTTCAATTGGACTGATGATCACTTCCGGGACAATTAGCAGCCCTTGGGAACTTGGCCCTGGCACTTCATGTGCACTTCTCCCAAGTGTGGCTGACATTTTCCAGGGGTCAGTTGAGGAGCTAATGACATGATCACGTGAGCAGTGGCAATTTCCGCAGCTACCAACATAAATTGGTGCGCAAAGTTGCAAACTATAACCTATGTTTTCCAAGCACAATACAGGAGCCGTCCCCATGAAAGCCTGGCAGAATCAGTCAATGGGAAGGACCCCAAAATGACTGCAATCCTTAACATAGCCTTCGCTGGGGCAATTGATCAAATGATGATCGTGGCATTTCTATTTATACAGCGCAGGATTAGATTTTGCAATGTCATAAGTAATAGGAGCAGAATTAGACCATTCGGCCCATCAAGACTACTCCACCATTCAACCATGGCTGATTTATCTCTCCCTCCTAACCCCATTCTCCTGCCTCTCCCCATAACCCCTGACACCTGCACTAATCAAGAATCTATCTATCTCTCCCTTAAAAAGTATCAATTGACTTGGCCTCCACAGCCTTTTGCGGCAAAGAATTCCATAGATTCACCATCCTCTGACTACATCATTCTTGTAATCTCCTCTGGACCCTCTCCAGGGCCAGCACATCCTTCCTCAGATAAGGGGCCCAAAATTGCTCACAATACTTCAAATGCGGCCTGATCAACTCAGCATTACATTCAGTCTGAAGAAGGGTCTCGACCCGAAACGTCACCCATTCCTTCTCTCCCAAGCTACTGCCTGACCTGCTGAGTTACTCCAGCATTTTGTGAATAAATCGATTTGTACCACCATCTGCAGTTATTTTCTTATACTCAGCATTACATCCCTGTTTTTATATTCTAGCCCTCTTGAAATGAATGCTAGCATCACGTTTGCCTTCTTTACTACAGATTCAACTTGCAGATTAACTTTTTGAGAATCCTGCACCAGCACTCCCAAGTCCCTTTGTACTACCATATGCCTGCCATAGCGATGAATCCATACCTCGCTGTGCTGTGGGACCACTTGTGGCATATGGTTTGATCCAGGTGTTGGATCAGTTGAAGATCACCACTCTCACCAACCCTCCATCGTCCCCTAACCTCCATTTCTGTAGCTGGTTGATGGCTGCAGAAGGGAAATGTTCCTTAAGACCTGAATATCTTTGTAGTTATCTGTACGGAGACAGACATAGGGTGGACAGTCAGAACCTATTTCCCAAGATGGAAATATCAAATACTAGAGGGCATAGCTTTAAGGTGAGAGGGGGAAAGTCTAAAAGAGATGTGCATGTTTTTTACACAGAGGGTGGTGAGTGCCTGGAACATGCTCCTGGGGCTGGTAATGGAGGGAGATACGATATTGGCTTTTAAGCGACTTTTCAATAGCCTGATATATATGCAGGGAATAGACAGCTGTGGAGACTGTCATTGGGTATTTTTAAGGCAGAGATTGACAGATACTTAATTAGTAAGGGTGATTATTAAGACTCGATGGGCCGAAGACTTCTGCTCCTATGACTTATGGGGCTCTGGCTGAAGAGGAAAGACCCCATCTGGTCTCCCAAATAAGCCGGCTAGGCAGATGCAGAGGGGGTGGTTCTGGGACGCCAGAATGCACTGCTGAGCCTACTGGAGACATCGTGGGTCCAATCAGCGAAACGTCGATGAAAGTAGGTGCCCACTTGATAACCCCAATGACGTGTCTGCCTAGCCTTTCTCAACATCGGAGGAGCATAGGTGAGTGCATAAGCCTCCCATCACCACCGGGAGCAAGTTGACATTTGGCACTATGGATTTCTAACATCTTGTCCTGTGTATTTGGAAACAATATGAATTTATGAGTAGAAGGATATGGATTATGTGCGGGCAGATAAGGGTTGGTCTTGGTGTCATGTTTGTCACAGACATTGTGGGCCAAAGGGCCTGTTCTTGTTCTATACTGTTCAATGTTTTATATTAACACACCAACGATGAGCTTTGCATACAGGTTCCACTTAGATTAACACAGGCCCAAATTTACTGCATGAATCAATGCACAAAATTCCATAGTTCTAATTTGAATGTGATTTGGCTTCATTTCATAATGATTTTTGGGAAACATGAGTGGGCATCAGTGCTATATGATTACCATACCAACAAAGAAGCAATTACAATCTCTGTGCAATATTGGTTGCTGTGATCATCCATTTTTCAAGCATTTGCAACTATTGGCTTAGCTAATATTGAAAGACATTCACTTTAAATTCTTCAAAGGTTCTATTTGGCTCCGAATTAATTTTGGGAATTTCAATCTTACCTGTTCACCATTAATGTAAAACCAGTACACTCTCTTGATTCTGTATTAGTCCTTCCAGGGACAATAGTGTACACTTGTGCTTTAAGGGTGACCTTTTGATCATTCAAGGAGTTTTAGACATGTTATCTTTACAATGGACAGTCCGGTTAGCTCCTACCATAAATTCACCATAAATCTGGACTGGATACACCAAACAGAAATGGGATACATCTGGGCATCCAGCAAGGACAGTGTTTTGAATAGAATTACAATCAACGTCATTGCAGTGGCTTTAATATTTTTCTCAGACATGATCGTGAAGGGGTGGGGTGGTGGGAAGGGTGGGGGTTGGTTGGTTGGTGATGAGAAGTGCAGTGGGAAAGAGAGATGTGGTTTGCTTCTCTGGAGTGGATCAATTGCTTTAACTAACATTCCAAGCCCTTTCAGTGCAGGGGTTGCTGCAGATGTGCCTTGCCCGCCTCCTGGTTCCTGCTGACCCCGTAACCTTAGCAGCTTCTGCGGCAAAGGCCAGGGATTGGCATTTCCTGGCACTTCCATCAGGATGTGCACCCATCTGTGAATTTTTGGGATTCTATAAACAATGTAAAAAGCGACGAAGGTCACTACAGAAAATCTAAAGTAGGGTATCAACTGTGACAATCAGTTTAGGTTCAAATGAAAGGGAAAGATTGATTATTATATGGGTGGTGGGCTGATATTCCAACAAAATTAAATCTTCCAGAACAAAGCATGTTGTTCATAATTTCTTTTTGTTCGAGGAAGAGGATAGAGACAAAAGTATATAAGTAATTTTTATTGCACTAAGGCAGTTCACATCTTTTGACAAAAAATAAGGAACTGTCAAATTGTCCAAAATAATTAAAGAATCATTTGCCCATTTCTGTACATGAAGACAGAAAGATGATATAGCTCCGATAATGATTCTATCGTATCGCATCATATCGTATTGTATCGTATCGTATAATGGCGATTGTTGGTGTTTAAATGTTGCTTTTAACCTGAACCAACTTAAAGCTTCAAGGCTAACTTGATTTATTGCTGTGTCCTGGTTCTGGTTCTGCTTGATTTTTTTAAAATCAAAAAATACTTTATTCAAGAAATAAATATTTACAAAACATTTTTCTTTTCGAAACTCCATCCGATATTCCCGGAGGTTATACATTCAATACAGGTATTCATTGCCAAATTTATACAAATTTATACAGGATCCCTTTTCTTATTTGGAGGGACGTCTCCACGACACCCTGCCCCCATGTCCAGCAGCGGAACGACCCTAGACTGTAGTCCAACCCCACAGAGCCTTGGCGTTGGCTGCACCAAGCTTCAGTGTGTCCCTCAGCACGTACTCCTGCAGTCTGCAGCGGGCCAGTAGGCAACATTCCCCGACGGACAGCTCGTTCCGCTGGGAGGTCAACAAAGCTTCGGCAGACCAAAGAGCGTCTTTCACCGAGTTGATGACCTTCCAGCAGCACTCGATGTCCGTCTCTGAATGTGTCCCTGGGAACAGTCCGCAGATCATAGAGTCCTCTGTGACGGAGCTGTTCGGAATAAATCATGACAGGGATCCCTGCAAACCGCTCCAGACTCTCTTGGCAAATCCACACTCTGTGAAGAGGTGGGCCACCGTCTCCTCCCCGTAGCAGCCGTCCCGGAGGCAGCGTGCGCTGGTAGTGAGGTTCCGGCAGTGCAGGAAGGATCTAACAGGGAGGGCTCCCCTCACCGCCAGCCAAGCCAGGTCTTGGTGCTTGTTGGTGAGTTCTGGCGATGAGGCATTTTGCCAGACAAGCTGGGCAGTCTGCTCTGGGAACCACGCCACAGGATCCATGGAGACATTCCCCTGCAGTGCCTGCAGGACGTTCCGTGCTGACCAATGCCCGATGGACTTGTGGTCAAAGGTGTTGGTCCGGAAGAACCTTTCCATGAGCGACAGATGGTGCGGCAATGTCCAGCTGACTGGCACATTGCATGGCATCTGCGCCAGGCCCATCCTTCGCAACACCGGGGACAGGTAGAACCTCAGCAGGTAGTGGCACTTAGTGCCCACGTGCCTTGGCTCTACGGTCCTCCTGATGCAGCCACACACGAATGTGGCCATCAGGATGAGAGTGACGTTGGGCACCCTTTTTCCCCCATGGTCTGCCGACTTGTGCATTGTGGCT
The DNA here is from genome assembly GCF_053455715.1 of Rhinoraja longicauda. Classification (NCBI taxonomy): domain Eukaryota; kingdom Metazoa; phylum Chordata; class Chondrichthyes; order Rajiformes; family Arhynchobatidae; genus Rhinoraja; species Rhinoraja longicauda. The sequence continues at coordinate 88,167 of NW_027601612.1, forward strand.
CGTTGCACCCGATCCAGCGTCGACCCCCAGATGAAGCGGAAGACGGCCAGGATGATCCCCGTGGCGTAGGAGGGAGGGACGGGCCACACTTGCGCCAAGTGCAGTAGCCCCGAGAGCACCTCACATCTGATGACCAGATTTTTTCCCGTGATGGAGAGGGAGCGCTGCTTCCACAGCTCCAGCTTCTTCCCTTCCTTGGCTATCCGCTCCAGCCAATTCTTGTCACACGCCTCAGCCTTCCCGAACCAGATCCCCAGCACCTTCAAGAAATCAGGCTTGATGATGAAGGGGATGGAAGATTGGTCGGGCCAGTTGCCAAAGAGCATGGCCTCGCTCTTCCTGCCATTTACCCTGGCCCCCGTGGCCGACTCAAACTGGTCGCAGATGCTAATCAGTCTGCGGACCAACCCTGGATCTGAACAGAAGACCGCAACATTGTCCATGTACAGGGAGGCCTTGACCTGAGTGCCCCCACTGCCTGGCAATGTCACTCCTCTAATGCTCGTGTCCTTCCTGATGGACTCGGCAAAAGGCTCAATACATCAGACGAACAAGACAGGGGTGAGAGGGCAACCCTGCCTGACTCCAGACCTGACGGGGAAGCTGTCTGATTCCCACTCATTGATTTGGACTGCACTACAGATATCTGTGTAGAGCAGTTGGATCCACTTCCTGATTCCCTCCCCAAAGCCCATTTTGGAGAGCACGTACCTCATGTACGTGTGCGATATCCTGTCGAAGGCCTTCTCCTGGTCCAAGCTGACCAGGCAGGCATCCACCCGCCTGTCCTGCACGTAGGCAATGGTATCTCTCAGCAGCACCAGGCTGTCTGACATTTTCCTGCCAGGTACAGCACAGGTTTGGTCCGGGTGGATCACCCGTCCCAGAGCAGACTTCACCCGGTTGGCGATGTCCTCAGACAGGATCTTATAATCTACGTTCAACAACGTGATAGGTCTCCAATTCCTTATATCATTCATCTCCCCCTTCTGCTTATAGATAAGGGTGATGCTTCCCTTCCTCATAGAGTCTGACATGCTGCCGGCTAGAAGCAGGTCATTGTACACTTCCAGCAGGTCTGGGCCCACCCAGTCCCACACAGCCAAATACAACTCTGCCGGTAAGCCGTCGCTTCCGGGAGTTTTACTCGAGTCAAAGGAACGGATGGAGCCAATCAGCTCCTCCAGGGTCAGTGGTTTGTCCAGACTCTCCTGCTTGCTGTCATCCAAGACGTCCGTGATGGAGGACAGGATGTTCTGGGAGGCGGTGCTGTCTGTGGTCTTTATGTCGTACAAATCTGGTTGATTACTGCGCAACTCATAAGCGATTATCTTGCATCATAAAAGTCAAGGACAACAAGGCAGAAGGAAAGGAGAGAGTCCTGTCCTAAGTAAGCCACAATGAGAAATAAGCTGGAATTTAGGAGGGTTGCCTCGCAATAAACGTTTATTTCAACCCGTAAACTCACCTGTTGACCCTTGAATATGCTTTGATTTTGTTTGCAAAATAGAGGACTGATTGATGCAACCCTTGCTTTTTATTTAATTGCACTTATCATGTCACAGATATTGATTTGATTTAAATTTCACGCTGATTGAGGAGTAGTTCATCATCGAGCCACCGATTTTACAAAGTCATGGTGAAATTTGCAAGAATCATGAAAATCAGTATATACTGCTGATTTAAACATTTTTACTTTATGATCACAAAAATCTGAATAAACCTATTATTAAAATGCAAATAGAGAGAAGTTAACTAAACTCACCAATTTAGGATATATGGTAACTTGCGATTATGTGTACAGTTAATTTTTATAGCTAGCTCAAGTACAGTGGATATTTAAGTCTTCTTAATTTTACGATTACCTATATCAATGTGGTGCCGTTAACTAATAATGCCACATTAACTTTCCATTTCAAATGAGTCCCTTTGGGAAGGGGTAAGTTTTATACAGCATTATATGTAGACAATATTTGTGAGCTCCACCACGGTCTTAAAGTAATTGTTAAGCTATGGCAAGTAATTGATTCTGAACACGTGCCTCAAAAGAGAGTGCATGTACTTCTGGTATAAAAATGCATAGCTTCACAGTTTAAAATAAATTACATGCTGAGGCATTGCATTGATAGTATTAGACACATTGTGTAAGTGACATTGCGTATGTTTTATGTAATGGATAGGAAATCAATCATGTGGAAAATCAGCCCAATATATAATGAGTGGTTGATTTCAGATGTAGTAGGTTTTCCATTACAGAGAGGTGGGTGGTTTACAAATCTACGTAAACTTGGGCTTTATAATGTAATTAGGGCATATTGCTTACTTTAGGCATTCAATCTACATTTTGTGAAGGGGCAAAGCTGGGAATATAACACCAAAGGTCGTCTCTTTATTGTGCTGTGGTTGTTTAGAGTTCAACAAGTTCCGCCTGAGGATAGCGATCTTTGGCCACAAGTCAATCAGGCAGTGATTTCCGGAGAACGTTGTTGAGATCCCGTGGGATGATAAATCCCATCGGATAGTTCCCGGACAGACTTCCCATCATTTGATCTTCATCACCAGTCTGTCAAACAAGCACCAAGACTCTGCTTGGCTGGTGGTGAGTGGGGCGCTCTTGTCAGATATTTCACGCACATGTGGGCACTGCCCCTTCAAGTGGTCACCATGTGGATGAGACCACCTCCTGGGATGAACATTGTCGTAGTATGTACTGTTTGGACTGTTTCAAGTGGGTGCACACTGAGAGGAACATCAACTGCTGCTGGAAGACCATCTAATTGGCAATCTTGGAACTTGCTGATGGTGCTGTGAAAGTGGGTGTGTTTGTTGGAATGTTGCAGATTGGCATATTCGAGAGGGCTTGGATACAAAAACAAGGATGTAATGCTGATGCCCTATAAGACAATAGACAATAGACAATAGACAATAGGTGCAGGAGTAGGCCATTCAGCCCTTCGAGCCAGCACCGCCATTCAATGCGATCATGGCTGATCACTCTCAATCAGTACCCCGTTCCTGCCTTCTCCCCATACCCCCTCACTCCGCTATCCTTAAGAGCTCTATCCAGCTCTCTCTTGAAAGCATCCAACGAACTGGCCTCCACTGCCTTCTGAGGCAGAGAATTCCACACCTTCACCACTCTCTGACTGAAAAATTTCTTCCTCATCTCCGTTCTAAATGGCCTACCCCTTATTCTTAAACTGTGGCCCCTTGTTCTGGACTCCCCCAACATTGGGAACATGTTTCCTGCCTCTAATGTGTCCAATCCCCTAATTATCTTATATGTTTCAATAAGATCCCCCCTCATCCTTCTAAATTCCAGTGTATATAAGCCCAATCGCTCCAGCCTTTCAACATACGACAGTCCCGCCATTCCGGGAATTAACCTAGTGAATCTACGCTGCACGCCCTCCATAGCAAGAATATCCTTCCTCAAATTTGGAGACCAAAACTGCACACAGTACTCCAGGTGCGGTCTCACCAGGGCCCGGTACAACTGTAGAAGGACCTCTTTGCTCCTATACTCAACTCCTCTTGTTACGAAGGCCAACATTCCATTGGCTTTCTTCACTGCCTGCTGTACCTGCATGCTTCCTTTCATTGACTGATGCACTAGGACACCCAGATCTCGTTGAACTCCCCCTCCTCCTAACTTGACACCATTCAGATAATAATCTGCCTTTCTATTCTTACTTCCAAAGTGAATAACCTCACACTTATCTACATTAAACTGCATCTGCCATGTATCCGCCCACTCACACAACCTGTCCAAGTCACCCTGCAGCCTTATTGCATCTTCCTCACAATTCACACTACCCCCCAGCTTAGTATCATCTGCAAATTTGCTAATGGTACTTTTAATCCCTTCGTCTAAGTCATTGATGTATATCGTAAATAGCTGGGGTCCCAGCACCGAACCTTGCGGTACCCCACTGGTCACTGCCTCCCATTCCGAAAGGGACCCATTTATCCCCACTCTTTGCTTTCTGTCTGTCAACCAATTTTCTATCCATGTCAGTACCCTACCCCCAATACCATGTGCCCTAATTTTGCCCACTAATCTCCTATGTGGGACCTTGTCGAAGGCTTTCTGAAAGTCGAGGTACACCACATCCACTGACTCTCCCCTGTCAATTTTCCTAGTTACATCCTCAAAAAATTCCAGTAGATTTGTCAAGCATGATTTCCCCTTCGTAAATCCATGCTGACTCGGAATGATCCCGTTACTGCTATCCAAATGCTCAGCAATTTCGTCTTTTATAATTGACTCCAGCATCTTCCCCACCACTGATGTCAGACTAACTGGTCTATAATTACCCGTTTTCTCTCTCCCTCCTTTCTTAAAAAGTGGGATAACATTTGCTATCCTCCAATCCACAGGAACTGATCCTGAATCTATAGAACATTGAAAAATGATCTCCAATGCTTCCACTATTTCTAGAGCCACCTCCTTAAGTACTCTGGGATGCAGACCATCAGGCCCTGGGGATTTATCAGCCTTCAGTCCCATCAGTCTACCCAAAACCATTTCCTGCCTAATGTGGATTTCCTTCAGTTCCTCCATCACCCTAGGTTCTCCGGCCCCTAGAACATTTGGGAGATTGTGTGTATCTTCCTCAGTGAAGACAGATCCAAAGTAACGGTTTAACTCGTCTGCCATTTCTTTGTTCCCCATAATAAATTCCCCTGCTTCTGTCTTCAAGGGACCCACATTTGCCTTGACTATTTTTTTCCTCTTCACGTACCTAAAAAAACTTTTGCTATCCTCCTTTATATTATTGGCTAGTTTACCCTCGTACCTCATCTTTTCTCCCCGTATTGCCTTTTTAGTTAACTTTTGTTGCTCTTTAAAAGAGTCCCAATCCTCTGTCTTCCCACTCTTCTTTGCTATGTTATACTTCCTCTCCTTAATTTTTATGCTGTCCCTGACTTCCCTTGTCAGCCACAGGTGTCTCTTACTCCCCTTAGAGTCTTTCCACCTCTTTGGAATAAATTGATCCTGCAACCTCTGCATTATTCCCAGGAATACCTGCCATTGCTGTTCTACCGTCTTCCCTGCTAGGGCCTCCTTCCAATCAATTTTGGCCAGCTCCTGCCTCATGCCTCTGTAATCCCCTTTGCTATACTGTAATACCGACACTTCCGATTTTCCCTTCTGCCTTTCCATTTGCAGAGTAAAACTTATCATGTTGTGATCACTGCCTCCTAATGGCTCTTTTACCTCGAGTCCCCTTATCAGATCAGGATCATTACACAACACTAAATCCAGAATTGCCTTCTCCCTGGTAGGCTCCAGTACAAGCTGTTCTAAGAATCCATCTCGAAGGCACTCTACAAACTCTCTTTCCTGGGGTCCATTTCCAACCTGATTTTCCCAGTCTACCTGCATGTTGAAATCTCCCATAACCACCGTAGCATTACATTTTTGACACGCCAATTTTATCTCCTGATTCAACTTGCACCCTATGTCGAGGCTACTGTTTGGGGGCCTATAGATAACTCCCATTAGGGTCTTTTTACCCTTACAATTTCTCATTTCTACAATTTCTCATAAGGCGCTGGTCAGACCGCATTTAGAATATTGTGAGAAATTTTGGGCACTATATCTGAAGAAGGATGTGCTGGCCCTGGAGAGGGTCCAGAGTAGGTTTACAAGAATTATCCCAGGAATGAGTAAGTTAACATAAGATGAGCGTTTGACGGCACTGGGCCTGTATTCGCTGGAGTTTAGAAGAATGATGGGGGGCCTCATTGAAATGTACAGAATAGTGAAAGGCTTGGACAGAGTGGATGTGGAGAGGATGTTTCCACTAGTGGGAGAGTCTAGGACTAGAGGTCAGAGCCTCAGAATTAAAGGATGTTCTTTTAGGAAGGAGATGAGGAGGAATTTCATAGTCAGAGGGTGGTGAATCTGTTAGCAGTTTACACCCCAGCGGTATGAACATTGATTTCTCTAACTTCAGATAGTTCCTCTGTCCCTCTCTTTCCCCTCCCCCTTCCCAGTTCTCCCACTGTCTTCCTGTCTCCTACTACATTCTATCTTTGTCCCGCCCCCTCCCCTGACATCAGTCTGAAGAAGGGTCTTGACCCAAAACGTCACCCATTCCTTCTCTCCTGAGATGCTGCCTGACCCGCTGAGTTACTCCAGCATTTTGTGATACCTTAGGATCGTATATATTTGAATAAGGTCACCTGAGTTTTCTAAAATACTGGCTGCTTTGTGACCTTATTTCACAAAATCTCTCCCATCCTCTACATTGCCCCATTTCTTCATAATACCTTTGGTTAATGCCGACAAAGTAAACCTTTGCCCCAAAATAAATGACGATTTGCAGAAGAGAGTCTCACATTTTGACTACCCTCATCATTACTGCCTTCACTCCTGAAAGGCCTGGCATGTCTTTTTATATAAAGCCCTTAAGTCCTGGATTTCATATACTGTGCAAATAGTTTCAATCCATCTACCTTATCGTTTCCCCTTTAAATCTTGAAAGCTTAAATCAAATCAGCCTTATCTTGTATATTCCAGGGAATGCAACCTCAGTTTCTGCAGTCTGACCTCATAACACTCGCGGTCCAATGCAGTGTAAATCTATTCTGCACTCTCTCAAAGCCAATGTTTCCTGCCAGGCTTGATTCACAGACCTCCAGTTGCATAACCAGAGCTTTATGTATTTGCAGCCCATGCTATATTTACTTGCATTCCAATCTTTCAGTTACATTATATTAGCATTTTTTATTGCTATCTGTCCTGAGCATGACATTTTAATTAACGTTCAAGGCCCTCCAAGTCCCTTTAGACCTCCACTGGCTCGGGTATTTCATCATTGAGAAGTCAGTCTGTAAGATTCAGAATTATGACTTTCCATTTGGTTACCATGAAAGCTTTTCCCATTTCCTTCATCTATCAATGTTACTTTGCAATTCAATATGGTTTTCTTACATCACTCAACACAGTCCAATTGGCAAAATTGAAAACGTGGCCTACTGTCCTGTAATATAGAAACATAGAAACATAGAAAATAGTTGCAGGAGGAGGCCATTTGACCTTTCGAGCCAGCACCGCCATTCATTGTGATCATGGCTGATCGTCCCCAATCAATAACCCGTGCCTGCCTTCTCCCCATATCCCTTGATTCCTCTAGACCCAAGAGCTCTATCTAACTCACATTTAAATCAATCCAGTGATTTGGCCTCCACTGCTCTCTGTGGCAGAGAATTCCACAAATTCACAACTCTCTGGGTGAAAAAGTTATTTTCTCACCTCAGTTTTAAATGGCCTCCCCTTTATTCTAAGTCTGTGGCCCCTGGTTCTGGACTCGCCCAACATTGGGAACATTTTTCCTGCATCTAGCTTGTCCAGTCCTTTTATAATTTGATATGTTTCTATAAGATCCCCTCTCATCCTTTTAAACTCCAGTGAATACAAGCCTAGTCTTTTCAATCTTTCCTCATATGACAGTCCCGCCATCCCAGGGATCAATCTCGTGAACCTACGCTGCACTGCCTCAATTACAAGGATGTCCTTCCTCAAATTAGGAGACCCAAACTGTACACAATGCTCCAGATGTGGTCTTACCAGGGTCCTACACAACTGCAGAAGAACCTCTTTACTCCTATACTGAAATCCTCTTGTTATGAAGGCCAACATGCCATTAGGTTTCTTCACTGCCTGCTGTACCTGCACGCCAACTTTCAGTGACTGGTGTACAAGGACACCCAGGTCTCGCTCCACCCCCCCCTTACCTAACCTAACACCATTGAGATAATAATCTAAGCCATTGACAAATATGCAAATAATAAGACTGAGTTCTGGAAAGATGGTCACCAGAAATATACTTAATGGGATCCAATGTGTTGAAATTGTTGTCCTTTTGGTTAAAAGCTGACTTGCAAACAAGAAAGGTCATGCAAATGTGTTGCTCCTCCTTCAAATACTATGTTCCCTACACAGTGATGATTTGCAGCTTTCTTTCCTTTATTGGTATACAATCGAAGGATACGATTTCCAGTCACTCTCCAGCATGGAGCCAAGAAGACACAAGTGCAGAAAATGTAAAACAATTCCAGACATCAGAATTGGTGCACTTTCAGAAATAGGTTGCTTGGGACCTCGGTTGTGAATGAAGAGGTGGTGGAGTGAGGGCCCAGGGACAAAGGACAAAGATTAAAGCCTGTGGTCAAATAGACTAGGAGGAAAAATTGCTGGGGAGGCAAGACTGTGTTAGCCAGCAGGACTGCAGCCAGAGCTGGAGTTCAGGTGAAGATTTGCAGCTTCCATCACCATTGTTTGCCAACTGGAGCGCTGAGGGCCTAATTGTAGGTACCTTCCCCGCATGTATTTAACATTTATATCTGAACAGAGTTTTAATTATTGCCAACTGTACAGAAATCCTGACTGGGAATTCTTAAGTAAAGGACGAAATAAAACAGAAGGTATTTATTCACAAAATGCTGGAGTAACTCAGCAGGTCAGGCAGCATCTCGGGAGAGAAGGAATGGGTGCTGTTTTGGGTCGAGACTCTTCTTCAGACTGATGTCAGGGGGGCGGGACAAAGGAAGGATATAGGTGGAGACAGGAAGATAGAGGGAGATCTGGGAAGGAGGAGGGGAAGAGAGGGACAGAGGAACTGTCTAAAGTTGATAGATAAAACAGAATATAGTTTAGTTTAGTTTAGAGGTACAGCGCGGAAACAAGCCCTTCGGCCCACCGAGTCCGCTCTGACCCGCACATTAACACTATTCTACACACACTAGGGACAGACCTGTACGTCTTTGAAGTGTTTATTCTTTATTCTTTATTTGAAATATCTTAACTTAAAATTGAGGGATTACAGTAATCATGGTGCAGCCACTGAGTTGGATATCCTTGCCTTCCAAGCCGAACCAAAAAAAAGTGACTGGCCCAATAATCAAACCACCGATGATCTAATAAGGCAGGATTTCCAATGACTGACCACGTCACTATTCTGGAAATTAGCATCTTTGTGGCTGAGCGGTAATATTTTTAAGATAAACTACCATAAACAATAGAAAATGCAGCTTCCACCTTTGATTTAATAGTAACTTTTTACATTGCTTAAAGAACCTTGTAGCGTGGGCAAATAGTAACTGCGTGGGCAAACAGTAACCTGCTTGTTATCTGCATCCGTTGTTTGATGCAAGTTTTAATGTTACAAAGTCATAGTTTGGAGTTACATTCCAGATGATTAAACACAATCTCTGTAGTTACAATGAGGTGCACTTCAATAAATATTTGTGTGTGAGATCAGTTCAAGGAAATTACACATTCACAAAAGGATACACTTTGGCTGGGAAATAAAAACTTTGAAACTTCCATGGTGCTTGATGCTTTTTGTCGTGCCATGTTACCCCACATTGTGTATACTGCAGATAATACCTGCATATTATTATTTCTAAACCTCTTATGGCAAAGGTCAGTCACAGTGGCACAGTAGTGCTGTTGGTAGAGTTCAGAGACACGTGAACCCAGGTAAGAAACCCTAACCCCCCAGGCGCTGTCTATGTGGATTTTTCATCTTTCATGTTCTTCCTGCCACCTGTTGGGTTTCTTCCTTGCGCTTTGTTTTACCCCTCTTTTCGCTCTTTCTCACTCTCACTCTCTCACTCTCACTCGCACTCTCACCCTCTCTCTCTTTCACTCTCTTTCTCTTTCACACTCTCTCTCACTCTCTATCACTCTATCATCAGAGTTTCACAGTTTATACATTCACAGAATGGTTCTTTCAGAGCAAACTTGATCAATTTCCTGAAATATGAATATAAATTCTTCTTTTGTCTGAATTCTGAAGAAGGGTTCCTCCTCGAAACGTCACCTATTCATTTTCTCCTGAGATGCTGCCTGACCCGCTGAGCCACTCAAGAATTGTATTTCTATCTTTGGTATAAACCAGTATCTACAGTTCTCTTTTGTTACATTTTAGTATGATTTCTTGCTTGGTGTGCAGCCATAATGCAGCTGCTCAGCCCTTTAATGTAGGTACAGTTAGCCACTTTATGGACATTAGTGTCCATTATGGACACTTCATGCAGATATTACTTCATGGACATTTTGGAAATCGCGGATGGTGTTAGTTTTGTATATTATTGTCATGTGTACAGAGGTACAGTGAAGATCCTTCTTCAGACTACTGGAGTGGGCGGGAGAAACCGGAAAAAGGGAGGTGGGGTTGGGGCAAAGCCTGGCAAGTGATAGGTTGGTACACACTGGGAGCTGATTGGTAGATGGATGAAGTAAGTGATAAAAGCTAGAGGTGAGAAGAAGGCAAAGGGGTGTCCATCTACCACTTGACAGACTTTGCCCCGCTTTGCCCATCCCCATCTATCCTTTCCAGCTTTCTGCCCCCTACTCCATCAGTCTCTCTCCCCTTGCACCCCTCCCCAACCATCTGATTCCACCTCCGTCTCATCCCTCCCTCTCACTTCTATATAATGGCCATCTTCCCTCTACACCCTCGATCCCAATGTAGGATCTTGACCCAAAATGTCGACCATCATGTTGAGCTCTTCCAGCAATTTATTGCTTGCTTCGGTTTTCCAGAGGGTGTTGAATCTGTGGAATTCTTTGCCACAGAAGGCTGTGGAGGGCAAGTCAATGGACATTTTTAAGGTAGAGATAGATAGATTTGTGATTAGTACGGGTGTGAGAGGTGATGGGGAGTAAGCAGGAGAATGAGGTTAGGAGGGAGAGACAGATCATCCATGATTGAAAGGCGGAGTAGACTTGATGGGCCGAATGGCCTAATTCTGGTCCTATCACTTCTGACCTTATGACCTTATGTGCAATGTCATATGACTCTATAGCATCGATCCAGTTTTCTAATTGAGTGACAAAATTATTACTCAACGTACTGACATATCAGTGAATTATTATCTTTTGTTTCTTTTTACAATTGTCTGCTCCTACAATAAGGCTTTGGTTGCTAGGGTCGGGAAATTAGATGCCATCCACCACTTTCAATCCCTCCCTTGAGACACAGACACATACGTGCAGAAATTCCCACAATCTATAGTAGGATGTACTGATTCTTCCTCATAGAACATTCCACAGAAGGTTCAGGACAGCACAAGAGATCTTAATCAATAGTCAGCAAATTATTTTTGAAGGCTTTGTGAGCTACTTTCACAGCAAATTAGCTAGAGGCCAGAGGAACTAATTACCCTGCATTCTGCTTCCCGATTAATACCATTCTAAAGTTTAATTAGTTCAATGTCGTTAATGATGTTACAATATGGTTACAAATGGAATAAGGGGTCAGAGTTCAGCTGAGTCTGCACTCAGGAAAATTAAACTTGGCGTTTAGAATTTCTCTGTAATTGAATAGAGAAAAATATCGACTTTGTTTACCAAGTATAATATAAATGTAAAATCACATGTCGGAACAACTGGGAGTGCAGTTGGTAAGAAGTAAACCTTTGGTATCTGGGTCTAATCCAGGTCAGACAGAATGAAGGCTTCTTTTCTCCTGTGACTATTAAAGATTGTAAGTTAAAAGAGTTTGGGCTGATCCCAAACTGATCCCATTGGAAATGAATCTAAAGTGCAAAACAAACCCTCACGATTGGCAAGTTAAATACATAAAACAATTAAAGAAAATTGCGATTGGTGTTTGAAATGGAGAGGGTACAGAGGAGATTTACTAGAATGTTGCCTGGGTTTCAGCACTTAAGCTACAGAGAGAGGTTGAACAGGTTGGGTCTTTATTCTTTGGAGCGTAGAAGGTTGAGGGGGGACTTGATAGAGGTTTTTTAATTTTTGAGAGGGACGGACAGAGTTGACGTGGGTAGGCTTTTCCCTTTGAGAGTGGGGAAGA
>NW_027601613.1:0-99950 GCF_053455715.1 Rhinoraja longicauda
ACACTTTTTTGAACACACTTTTTTTGGAACACACTTTTGGGAACACACTTCTTGGGGAACACACTTTTATGGGGAACACACCTTTGGGGACGCTTTTGGGAACACACTTTATTTGGGAACACACTTTTGGGAACACACTTTTGGGGACACTTTTTTCGGGAACACACTTTATTTGGGAACACACTTTTGGGAACACACTTTTGGGGACACTTTTTTCGGGAACACACTTATTTTGGGAACATAGTTTTTTTGAGAACACACTTTTGGGAACAAGCTTTTTTGGGAACTCATTTATTTTGGGAATACACTTCTTTTGGAACACACTTTTTGGGAACACAGTTTTTCTAGGAACACACTTTTGGGAACGCACTTTTTTTGGGAACACACTTTTTTAGGAACACACTTTTGGGAACACTCTTTTTTTGGGAACACACTTTTGGGAACATACTTTTGGGAACACACTTTTTTGTGAACACAATTTTTTTGGGAAAACACTTTTGGGTACAAACTTTTGGGAACACACTTTTTGCGATCACACTTTCGGGAACACACTTTTATGGGAACACACTTATTTTTGGAACACACTTTTGGGAACACATATTTGGGAACACACTTTTTTGGGGAACACACTTTTGGGAACACACTTTTTTTGGGAACACACTTTTGGGAACACAATTTTTTAGGAACACACTTTTGGGAACACTTTTTTTTGGGAACACACTTTTGGGAACACACTTTTGGGAACACACTTTTTTGTGAACACAATTTTTTTGCGAAAACACTTTTGGGTATACACATTTGGGAACACACTTTTTGCGATCACACTTTTGGCACACACTTTTTTTGGGAACACACTTATTTTTGGAACACACATTTTTGGGAACACACTTTTTTTGGGAACACACTTTTGGGAACACAATTTTGGGAACACACTTTTGGGAACACACTTTTGGGAACACACATTTGGGAACACACTTTTTTGGGAACACACTTTTTTGGGGAACACACCTTTGGGAACTCTTTCCGGAACACACTTTTTTTGGGATCACACTTTTGGGAACACACTTTTTTGGGAACACACTTTTGGGAACACATTTTTTTTGTGATCACACTTTTTGGAACACACATTTTTGTGAACACACTTTTTTTGGGAAAACACTTTTGGGAACACACTTTTTGCGATCACACTTTTGGGAACACACATTTTTTGGGAACACACTTATTTTTGGAACACACTTTTTTGGGAACACACTTTTTTTGGGAACACACTTTTGGGAACAAGCTTTTTTGGGAACTCATTTATTTTGGGAATACATTTTTTTTGTGATCACACTTTTTGGAACACACATTTTTGTGAACACACTTTTTTTGGGAACACACTTTTTGGGAACACACTTTTTTGAACACACTTTTTTCGAACACACTTTTGGGAACACACTTTTTTGGGAAAACAATTTTTGGGAACACACTTTTTTGAACACACTTTTTTTGGAACACAATTTTGGGAACACACTTTTGGGAACACACTTTTGGGAACACTCATTTGGGAACACACTTTTTTGGGAACACACTTTTTTGGGGAACACACATTTGGGAACTCTTTTGGGAACACACTTTTTTTGGGATCACACTTTTGGGAACACACTTTTGGGAACATTTTTTTGTGATCACACTTTTTGGAACACACTTTTTTGTGTACACACTTTTTTTGGGAAAACACTTTTGGGAACACACTTTTTGCGATCACACTTTTGGGAACACACTTTTTTTGGGAACACACTTATTTTTGGAACACACTTTTTTGGGAACACACTTTTGGGAACACACTTTTTCAGGGAACACATGTATTTTGGGAATACACTTTTGGGAACACACTTTATTTGGGAAGACAATTTTTGGGGAACACACTTTTTTGAACACACTTTTTTGGAACACACTTTTGGGAACACACTTTTGGGGACACTTTTTTCGGGAACACACTTATTTTGGGAACATACTTTTTTGAGAACACACTTTTGGGAACAAGCTTTTTTGGGAAATCATTTATTTTGGGAATACACTTCTTTTGGAACACACTTTTGGGAACACACTTTTTTGGGAACACATTTATTTTGGGAGCACACTCCTTTTGGGAACACCCTTTTTTGGGAACATACTTTTTTTTGGGAACACACTTTTGGAACACACTTTTGGGTACACACTTTTTTCGTGAACAATATTATTTTGGGTACACACTATTGGCAACACACTTCTGGGAACATTTTTTTGGGGAACACTATTTCAGGGAACACACTTTTGGAACACACTTTTGGGAAAACTCTTTTTTTCAGGAACACACTTATTTTGGGAACATAATATTTTGGGGAACACAGTTTTGGGAACACACTTTTTTTGGAAGACATTATTTTGGGACCACGATTCTTTTGGGAACACACTTTTTTGGGAACACACTTTTGGGAACACACTTTTTTTGGGAACACACTTTTGGGAACACACTTTTTTTCGGAACACACTTTTGGGAACACACTTTTTTGGGAACACACTTTTGCGAACACACTTTTGGGAACACACTTTTTTGTGAACACACTTTTTTTGGGAAAACACTTTTGGGTACACACTTTTGGGAACACACTTTTTTTGGAACACACTTTTGGGAACACATTTTTGGGGGGAACACACCTTTGGGAACACTTTTGGGAACACACTTTTTGAGGAACACACTTTTGGGAACACTTTTTTGGGAACACAATTTTGGGAAAATATTTTTGTGGGAACACACTTGTCCCACACACTTATTTTACGAACACATTTATTTGGGAACACACTTTATTGGGAAAAAACTTTTTTGGGTATCACACTTTTGGGAACACACTTCTAGAACACACTTTTTTGGGAACACACTTTTTTGGTAACACACTTTTTTGGGAACACACTTTTTTGGGAACACTCTTTTGGAACGCAATTTTGGGAACACATTTTTGGCGTCACACTTTTTTTGGGAACACACTTTTTGGAACACACTTTTTTGTGAACACACTTTTTTTGGGAAAACACTTTTGGGAACACACTTTTTGCGATCACACTAATGGGAACACACTTTTTTTGGGAACACACTTTTGGGAACACAATTTTGGGAACACACTTTTGGGAACACACTTTTGGGAACACACATTTGGGAACACACTTTTTTGCGGAACACACTTTTTTGGGGGAAACACTTTTGGAACACACTTTTGGGAACACACTTTTGGGAACACACTTTTGGGTACACACTTTTTTCGGGAACACATTTATTTTGCGACCACATTTCTTTTGGGAACACCCTTTTTTGGAACATAATTTTTTTGGGAACACACTTTTGGGAACACACTTTTTTTTGGAACACATTCATTTTGGGACCATAATTCTTTTGGGAACACACCTTTTTGGGAACATACTTTTGGGAACACACCTTATTTGGGAACACACTTTTGGGAACACACTTTTGGGGACACTTTTTTCGGGAACACACTTTTTTGGGAACAAACTTTTGGGAACACAATTTTTTGGGAACACACTTTTTGGAACACACTTTTTTGGGAACACACTTTTGGGAACACACTGAATTCGGGAACATACTTATTTTGGGAACATATTTTTTTGGGAACACACTTATGGAAACTCACATTTTTGGGAACACATTTATTTTGGGACCACACATCTATTGGGAAAACACTTTTTTGGGAACATACTTTTTTGGGGAACACACTTTTGGGAACATACTTTTTTTGGGAACATACTTTTTTTGGGAACACACTTTCGGGAACACACTTTTGGGAACACACTTTTTTTGGGAACACAATTTTTTGGAACTTCTGGGAACACACTTTTTTGGGAACACACTTTTTTGGGAACACACTTTTTTGGGAACACTCTTTTGGAACGCAGTTTTGGGAACACTTTTTTGGGGAACACACTTTTTGGAACACACTTTTTTTGGGAACACACTTTTGTAACACACTTTTGGGAACACACTTTTGGGTACACACTTTTTTCGGGAACACACTTATTTTGGGAACACGCTATTGGGAACACACATCTGGGAACATTTTTTTGGGAACACTATTTCAGGGAACACACTTTTGGTACACACTTTTGGGAACACACTTTTGGGACACTCTTTTTTCGGCAACACACTTATTTTGGGAACATAATTTTTTTGGGAACACACTTTTGGGAACACACTTTTTTTCGGAACAAATTTATTTTGGGACCACAATTCTTTTGGGAACACACCTTTTTGGGAACATACTTTTAGGAACACACTTTATTTGGGAACACACTTTTGGGAACACACTTTTGGGGACACTTTTTTCGGGAACACACTTTTGGGAACACACTTTTTTTGGGAACACACTTTTGGAACACACTTTCGGGAACACACTTTTGGGAACACACTTTTTTTGGGAACACAATTTTTTGGAACTTCTGGGAACACACTTTTTGGGAACACACTTTTTTGGGGAACACACTTTTGGGAACGCACTTTTTTTGGCAACACACTTTTGGGAACACGCTTTTTTCGGAACACACTTTTGGGAACATACTTTTTTGGGGAACACACTTTTGGGAACATACTTTTTTTGGGAACACACTTTTGGAACACACTTTCGGGAACACACTTTTGGGAACACACTTTTTTTGGGAACACAATTTTTTGGAACTTCTGGGAACACACTTTTTGGGAACACACTTTTTTGGGGAACACACTTTTGGGAACGCACTTTTTTTGGCAACACACTTATGGGAACACGCTTTTTTCGGAACACACTTTTGGGAACACACTTTTTTGGGAACACACATATTTTGGGAACACACTGGGGAACACACTTTATTTGGGGAATACACTTTTGGGAACACACTTTTTTGGGAACACACTTTTTCGGAACACAATTTTGCGAACACACTTTTTTGGAAACACAGTTTTATTGGGAACACAATTTTGGGATCACACTTTTTTTGGGAACACACTTTTGGGAACGCACTTTGGGGAACACACTTTTTTTGTGAACACACTTATTTTGGGAACACACTTTTTTAGGGAACATACTTGTTTTGGGAACGCACGTTGTTCGGAAACACACTTTTGGGAGCACACTTTTGGGAACACATTTTTGGGAACACACTTTTGGGAACACACTTTTTTTTGGAAAACTCATTTTTGGAACACACTTTTGGGAACATACTTTTATTGGGAACACACTTATTTTGGGCACACAATTTTGGGAACACACTTTTGGGAACACACTTTTTTTGGGAACACTCATTTTGGGAACACACTTATTATGGAACACATTTTTTTTGGTAACACACTTTTGGGAACACACTTTATTTGGGAACACACTTTTTGGAACACATTTTTGGGAACGCTCTTTTTTCGGGAACACACTTTTGGAACACACTTTTGGGAACACACTTTTTTTGGGAACACAATTTTGGGAACACACTTTTGGGAACAGACTTTTTTCGGGAACATACTTATTTTGGGTACATACTTTTCTTGGGAACACACTTTTGGGAAACACTTTTTTGGGAACGCATTTATTTTGGGAACACACTTCTTGTGGAACACACTTTTTGGGAACACACTTTTTCTGGGAACACACATTTTGGGAACACACTTTTTTTGGGAACACAATTTTTGGGGAACACACTTTTTTGAACACACTTTTTTTGGAACACACTTTTGGGAACACACTTTATTTAGGAACACACTTTTGGGAACACACTTTATTTTTTTTTTATTTTTTTTTTTATTTTTTTTTTGAAAAGCATATGTACAAATCGAAATAAGAAAAAACACATTTGTTACAAAGTTCTTACATAGCTTCAATTTTTAAATTTTTGAAGAGAGAAAGTAAAAATAAAAATATAAAACTATAAACTTGGGGAGAGAGAGAGTAAGAGGGTTAAAAAAAAAAGAAAAAAGGATCTAACAATAAAAATTAACGGGAGTAGATCCGGGAGACAAAAACCACAGCTGTACATCCAACCCCCAACTCAAGTTTCAACTTTTTATTTAAATTTTTTTTTTATTTTAGTCCTGTGCCAAACCCATTTACTTTTCTAAAAATTCAATAAATGGAGACCATATTTTTAAAAATAACTCAGGTTTGTCGATTAAGGCAAACCTTATTTTTTCCAAATGCAGGGTCTCTGTCATTTCCATAGTCCACATTTTAATTGTGGGGGTTATTGGTTTTTTCCAAAATTTAAGTATTAGTTTTTTCGCAGTTATTAGACTGTAATCAAGAAAATGTACCTGACTTACTGTAAAATTTGTAGTATGTTCTGATAATCCTAATATAATTAATTTTGGGTCCATATCTAATTTTTTATTAATAACTTTAGAAACTATTTTAAAAATCTCCAACCAGAAGTTTTGCATTTTTATACAAGTTACGAAAATATGAGTTAAATTAGCTTCTTGAAATTGACATTTATCACACATAGGAGAGATACTAGGAAAAATCCTATTTAATTTCGTCTTCGAATAATGTAATCTATGTATTATTTTAAATTGTATTAGGGAATGTCTAGTATTCAATGAACATTGATGTATATGTTGTAAACTTTCATCCCATATATCTTGCATTATAACTTGATTCAATTCGTCCTCCCATGCTCGTCTATAAGATTCTGATGACGGAATGTCAATGTCAAGGAGAATATTGTAAATAAAAGATATTAATTTATTTGAGTTATAATGTCGATTCAGGCATACATCAAGTATTTCTGGACCTCTAAACTTATATTCTTGCATGTGTGATTTTACATAATCTCTAAGTTGTAAAT
Organism: Rhinoraja longicauda; assembly: GCF_053455715.1. Classification (NCBI taxonomy): domain Eukaryota; kingdom Metazoa; phylum Chordata; class Chondrichthyes; order Rajiformes; family Arhynchobatidae; genus Rhinoraja; species Rhinoraja longicauda. The sequence goes on from NW_027601613.1 coordinate 6,835, forward strand.
ATCTAAAATAATTATTAACATGTAATCCGTACTTCTGCTGTAACTCCTGAAACGAAAGAAAAGTTCCCTTATGATAAAGATCTCCCACCCTTTTGATTCCATAACTATTCCATTGAGCAAAGCCTCTATCTAAGACAGACGGTTTAAAAGAAGGATTATTCGCAATAGGAAGGAAAACAGATAATTTACTCAATTTTAACGTAAGCTTTAATTGTTTCCAGGTACGGATAACACTATGTATAATGGAATTACCTCCATATGTTTTTTTATTTAAATTTATTGGAGCTAAGAGGATCGCACCAATATCGAATGGTAAACAATCCTCTTTCTCCATCTTTAACCAATCCGGTTGTTGATCAGAATCATCCAACCAGCAGGTTATATTTTTAATATTAACCGCCCAATAATAAAATAAAAAGTTAGGTAAAGCAATTCCTCCATTAATTTTAGACTTACATAAGTGTCTTTTATTTATTCTATGAGTCTTGTAGTCCCAAATAAAATTAGTAACAATTGAATCAATTTTTTTAAAAAACTTTTTTGGAAGGTAGATCGGAATTGCTTGAAATAAGTATAGTAGCTGTGGCAGAAAGATCATCTTTATAGCATTACTACGACCAACTAATGATATAGGAAGTGTTTTCCAAAATTGGATATTTCTGTGTAATTTAACAAGTAAAGGAGGAAAATTTGATTTAAATAAAGAAGTATATTTCCTAGTCACGTAAATTCCAAGATATTTAAACTTTTCATAGGCAATTTTGAAAGGAAATTGTTGAAGTATGGCCGGATTATGCTCCATTATTGGCATAATTTCACTTTTATACCAGTTAATTCTATAACCTGAATATGAACCAAATTGAGTTATGAGATTTAATAAATTCGGAATGCTAATTTCTGGCTTTGTAATATATATTAATACATCATCCGCATATAAAGAAATTTTATTGGTTGTATGTTTAGTGTTGTAGCCATAAATATGTGAATTTGATCTAATACTCTCAGCAAGTGGTTCTATAATTAGGGCAAATAAAAGTGGTGATAGTGGACATCCTTGTCTACAACCCCTAGCTAAATGAAATTTAGATGACAGCATTTGATTAGTTAATATTCTAGCTGTTGGGGATGTATATAAAAGTTTCACCCATGCACAAAAATTTTCACCTATTTGAAATTTTTCCATCACTGAGAAAAGATAGGGCCATTCTACTTGATCAAATGCTTTTTCAGCATCTAGCGAGATGATTGCTAAATCTTCATTTAATAGTCTATTTGAATAAATTATATTAAACAAGCGTCTCAAATTGAAAAATGAATATCGTTTGGCTATAAAGCCTGATTGATCGGGGTGTATCAAATTGTCTATAACTAGACTTAATCTCTGAGCTAAAATTTTCGCTAATATCTTCTGATCAGTATTTAAAAGAGCTATCGCCCTATACGAACCAGGGTCTTCAGAATCCTTATCTTTTTTAGGAATGAGGATTATTGTTGATTCAGTCAGAGTTTGTGGCAATCTCTGTTGTTTAAAAGCGTGACTATATATAGTTTGCAAACGTGGAGAGATCAAACCACTGAATTTTTTATAAAATTCATTATTTAAGCCATCAGGGCCAGGAGTCTTCCCATTTTTCATGGATTTAATAGTCTCTTCAACGTCTTTCATAGTTATTTCTGCGCCCAGTAAATTTCTATCACTCACATTCAAACCAGGAAGGTTACATTCCTGCAGAAACTTTTGCATCTGCGCAGAAGTATCTGTTATTTTTGATGAATATAATGACTGATAAAATTGCAAAAATCTCTGATTAATATCCTTAGGTAGTTTAAGCAAATCTCCATTTTCTGATCTAATTTTATGAATTGTAGAATCATCTTCTAATTTACGGAGTTGACGTGCTAGCAATTTCTGTGGTTTATCTCCAAATTCAAAATGTTTTTGTTTAGTATATTGAAAAAGCCTTAAAATATGAGCTGAAAGGATATAATTTAACTTATATTTGAGAACTGCAATTTTATTATGTATTTCAATAGAGGGAGCGATGGCATTTGTTATGTCTAACTGTCTTATCTGACTTTCCAGGTCATTCTGTTCAGCTCGGTTCTTCTTGTTTTGAGACGCTTGAAAAGCAATAATACATCCTCTCACAAACGCTTTAAATGTTTCCCAAAGCAGGGACGCAGGTGTTTCAGGAAGGTCATTTGCGTTAAAAAAAATCTCAAATTGCGATTTAAGATAGTCATAACATGCTTTTTCATTTAAGATTTGCGGGTTAAATCTCCAATTAGTCTGTTTCCCCATTGCTCCTTGGAGTTTTACCCTAAATGTTAAAGGGGCATGATCGGATATAATAATATTATGATATTTTGAATTATACGTATAAGGAATAAGTTTGGAGTCCACCAAGAAATAATCAATTCTTGAATAAGTTTTATGCACAGGTGAATAAAATGAATACTCTCGGCCTGAAGGATTATCAATCCTCCAAACATCTTTTATATTTGCATTATTTATATAAGAGTTTAATAATTCACACGACTTGGATTTTGTTTTCCTTTGAGTTGAAGATCTATCCAAATAAGGATCTAATGTACAATTTAAATCTCCTCCAATTATCAAATTATATTGTCCAAATTCTGGAATGGTATTAAATATTTTTTTTAAAAATAACGGATTATCAAAATTTGGTGCGTAGACATTCACCAATATCAATTTTGTAGAATATAGTTCTCCCACTAATATAACATATCTACCTTCAGTGTCGACTATAGAGGAAGTATTTATAAATGGTATACCCTTACGAATTAAAATAGCAACACCTCTTGATTTGAAGGGAAACGATGAGTGAAATACTTTATCAATCCATTTGCCTTTCAGTCTATTATGTGCTACATTTTTTAGATGAGTTTCCTGAAGGAACATTATGTCTGCATCAATAGATTTTAAATGTGAAAGTACTTTACCTCTTTTAATTGGTTCATTAACACCCTTGACATTCCAACTACAAAATGTAATACCTTTAACCCCTGTTTTCCTAATAGAATCTTGCATCTTAACCGATAAATGGTCTATAATAAAGCAAATGGTCTGGCACCCGGACTACAACATTTTTCTTGAATGAGGGGTGGATGATTTTTTGTACAGCGTAGAGTGCCTCCCGGAAATATCTCCCAAAAGTATATAATTTCTGAAAAAAGACATGATAATAAAAGTTAAATCTAAAAAAAAAATCAATATCTAAAAGGTTAAAAGAGTGCAGGAAAAAAGAAGAGACAACTAAAGCTACAACTACAATTAGTGCAGTTAGTGTTAGCCACCCTAAGGTGGCAAAAAATCTAAGGACTTCCGTAAGATGTAAAAAAAAAATTAATACTAGCTCCGTTTGTTAACACAGTTATTATTTGTTTTTTTATTTTTTAAAAAGAGAGATAAACGGGGCAGGCCCGAAACTAATTAGTCTATATTAAATCGATTTTTCTATCTAAAGTGTATTAATTAAGTATTCAAAGTAAGGTTTACATAAATCAAATATCACTTATACTTCTCATTAGTGATGATTAATAAAAATATACATGTTTTTTTAATTAATAATTATTAGTTACGGTTAATATACGTATAGTATATACACTAAACTTAAATCTTTGAATTTTCATATTTTTAAAGTCCAATTAAATGTCTGCCAATTAAGATAGCCATGAAATCATAATCAAGCCTTCAGCGACCTTTCGATCTCCCGAGCAAATTCCAGTGCTTTATTATAATCAGTAAAAAAGGATTCTTTTTGATTGTAGGTCACTCGGAGTTTTGCTGGATACAACATACCAAATCTGAGCGCTGGGATCTTCTTAAGAATAGATCTTGTCTCGTTAAACAGTGCTCTTTTCTTAACCACCTCAAAGGGATAATCTCTGAAGATACGAATCTCATCGCCTCGGAATGATAAAGCTCTGTTACTAGCAATTCTTGACAACATATCTTCTAAAACGTGAGCATCATGCACCCTCAGAATCAAATGTCTTGGAGGCGCATTAGCACCTGGCCGTGCTCTCAGTGCTCTATGGGCTCGATCCAGCAAGGGCTTTGAATCCATTTTCAAAACTTCCTGTAATAACTCAGCAGTAAAATCACGAACGTTTTTATCTTTTTCTTTGCCTTCTTTAACACCAAGGATTCTTAAATTTTGTCGTTTTGAATGACCCTCTAAGTCAGTACATTTTTCGGTTAATCTCATCACTAAATCAGAAAGACGCTGAGTCTCCGACAATACTACTTTTGTAGTTTCAGCACTCGTCTCGGCTAAAATTTCCAAGTCACCTATAGCCTCATCATGTTGTTCTATTGACGCGGTAATGTGGTTCAGCTTACCAGAAAAATCAGAGTCCAACTTTTGTAACTTGGAGGTTACTTCCTCCATGTGTTCATTCATTTCAGCCTTTGATTTATCCAACTGCTCCTTAATAGTAGATAGTATATCCCCCTTCATTCCTTTAAGGGAAACTAATTCAGCTTTCATCTCTTGTAATTCAACTGTCATATTTACCACTTTAGACTTCATATCTGAAAGCTCCTCACCCACAACGCTGCGAAATTCTTCCAATCCAATTTTTTTAGGCTGTGGATTCCGGGTTGTTCGTTTGGCAGTTTCTTCCTGACCCGCTGCTGAGGTTTGAGCTGTAGCAGAGGCTTCCATCTGACTTGGTTCTTCTTCTTCCACGGGTCTTGTTCTGACCGTTCCTTTTTTAACGATTTTTAACGGGGGGGTGCGACTTGTCGAATTTCACTTTTAAAAGTCGCGATCTGATGATGTCACCCACCCTTCGTTGAAAATTGCCGGTAAGTTGCAACGGGCCCGACCCGTTCCTCTCTTCCTAAATCGGAATATTCACGGAGCTAGTTGACGTGCGACTTGTTCAGTCCATAACGCCACCGGAAGTGGGGAACACACTTTAGGGGACACTTTTTTCGGGAACACACTTATTTTGGGAACATACATTTTTGGGGAACACACTTTTGGGAACACAATTTTTTTGGGAACACACTTTTGGGAACACACTTTTGGGAACAAACTTTTTTCGGGAACACTTATTTTGGGAACATACTTTTTTTGGGAACACACTTTGGGAACACACTTTTTTTGGGAACACATTTATTTCGGCAGCACAATTCTTTGGGGAACACATTTTTGGGCACATACTTTTTTGGGGAACATACTTATGGGAACACACTTTTGCGAAAACAATTTCTTTGGGAACACATTTATTTTCGGAACATACTTCTCTTTTGGGAACACACTTTGTTTGGGATCACACTTTTTTTGGGAACACACTTGGGAACACACTTTTTTTGGGAACACACTTTTTTGGGAACAAACTTTTGGGAACACACTTTTTTGGCAACACACTTTTGGGAACACACTTTTGGGAACACACTTTTTTAGGGAACACACTTATTTTGGGGACACACTATTGGGAACACACTTTTGGGAACACACTTTTTTTGGGAACACACTTTTGGGAACACTCTTTTTTCGGGAACACACTTATTTTGGGAACATAATTTTTTGGGGAACACACTTTTGGGAACACACTTTTTTTGGAACACATTTATTTTGGGACCACAATTCTTTTGGGAACACACTTTTTTGGGAACATACTTTTGGGAACACACTTTATTTGGGAACACACTTTTGGGAACACACTTTTGGGGACACTTTTTTCGGGAACACACTTTTTGGGAACACACTTTTGGGAACACACATTTTTTGGGAACACAATTTTTTGGGAACACACTTTTTGGAACACACTATTTGGGGAACACACTTTTGGGAACACACTGTTTTCCGGAACACACTTATTTTGGGAACATATTTTTTTGGGAACACACTTTTGGAAACACACATTTTTGGGAACACATTTATTTTGGGACCACACTTCTATTGGGAACACACTTTTTTGGGAACATACTTTCTTGGGGAACACACTTTTGCGAACATACTTTTTTTGGGAACACACTTTTGGAACACACTTTCGGGAACACACATTTGGGAACGCACTTTTTTTGGCAACACACTTTTGGGAACACGCTTTTTTCGGAACACACTTTTGGGAACACACATTTTTTGGGAACACACTTTTTTTGGGAACACACTTTTGGAACACCATTTTGGGAACACACTCTTTTTGAGAACACAATCTAATTGGGAACACACTTTTTGGAACACACTTTTTTGGGAACACAATTTTTTGGGGAACACACTTTTTGGAACACACTTTTTAGGGAACAGACTTTTGGGAACACTCTTTATTTGAGGGGGGCGTGGTTGCGTAATGCAGCTGCGGCTTACCGGCAGTCTCTCTGTCTTTTTTTTGTTTTTGTCTTTGTTATCGTTTAAATGTTTCTTTTGATTTATTTTTAACTCTGTATATGTGCGGGGTGGTGGGGGGTTGGGGGAAACCTTTATTTCTAATCTCCTCCTCAACGGAGATGCGACCTTTACCGTGTTGTGTCTCCGTTCGTGCTACGGCCTATACACCGTGGAGTTGGCGGCCACCAGCTGGGATCGACCTTGAAGACTCCGGTCGCAGGGCCTGGACTTACAATCTCGGAGGCTTCGGCCGTGGGCCCTGCAGACCGCAACATCGGGAGCTCGCAGGTACCTGGCTGGCGACCGGCTTTCGGGAGCTCCAGCCGTAGCAGCTTCGACCACCCCGAAGCGCGAGGTTTGATTGAAAGTGCTGCGTGGCCTGGCCGCGGCACTTTCCATCGCCCGGTGGGGGCTCAGGACCTTCATTGGCCTGCTTGGCTCGGCCCTGAGACTTTCCATCGCCCGGTGGGGGCTTCAAAAGTCGGGAGCAACGATCGTCTCGTGGCACCATGGGAGAAGAATGAGGTGGAGATAAGACTTTTCTTTGCCTTCCATCACAGTGAGGGTGTGCCTGGAGCAATCACTGTGATGGCTGTTTGTGTTAAAAATTGTAATTGTGTGTCTTGTGTTCTTTATTGTCTACTGCCGAACCCTGACGTGAGAGGACGCTGGCGCTATTTGTTCGCCGCTTCTCCGTCAGGAGTTTGTCTGTTTGTTTTTATGTCTTGACTGTTTTTGTAAAGCGTCTTTGAGCATTTGGAAAAGCGCTATAAAAAATAAATGTTTATTATTATTATTATTATTATTATTATTTGGGAACACACTTTATTGGGAACACACTTTTGGGAACTCACTTTTTTTGGGAACACACTTTTGGGAACAGACTTTTTTCGGGAACACACTTATTTTGGGAACATACTTTTTTGGGAACACACTTTTGGGAACACACTTTTTCAGGGAACACATGTATTTTGGGAACACACTTCTTTTGGAACACATTTTTTTGGAACACACTTTTTCTGGGAACACTCTTTTGGGAACACACTTTTGGGAACACATTTTTTGGGGGAACACACGTTTGGGAACACTTTTTGGAACACACTTTTTGGGGAACACACTTTTGGGAAAACACATTTTTGGGAACACACTTTTGGGAACACATTTTTTTGGTGAAAACACTTTTGGGAACACACTTTTTTGGGAACACACTTTTGGGAACATAGTTATTGGGAACACACTTTTGGGAAAATATTTTTTGTCGGAACACACTTGTGGGAACACACTTATTTTAGGAACACATTTATTTGGGAACACACTTTTTCGGGATTTTTTTTTTGGATCACACTTTTGGGAACACACTTCTGGAACACACTTTTTTGTGAACACACTTTTTTGGGAACACTCTTTTGGAACACACTTTTTTGGGAACACACTTTTGGGAACACATTTTTTTGGGAACACACTTTTTGGAACACACTTTTTTGGGGAACACACTTTTTTGGGGAACACACTTTTTAGAACACACTTTTTTGGGAACACACTTTTGGGAACACATTTTTTTGGAACACACTTTTGGGAACACATTGTTGGGAACTCACTTTTTTTGGGATCACACTTTTTTTGGCATCACACTTTTTTGGGAACTCGCTTATTTTGGGACCACACTTTTTTGGGGAACACACTTTTGGGAACAAACTTTTTTTGGGAACACTCATTTTTGGGAACACACTTTTGAGAGCACACTTTTGGAACACACTTTTTGCGAACATACTTTTAGGAACACACTTTTTATGGAACACACTTTTGGAACACATTTTTGGGAACACAATTTTGGGAAAATATTTTTTGTGGGAACGCACTTATTTTAGGAACACATTTATTTGGGAACACACTTTTTTGGGAACACTTTTTTGGGAACACAGTTTTTTGGGAACACTCTTTTGGAACGCAGTTTTGGGAACACATTTTTGGCGTCACACTTTTTTTGGGAACACACATTTTGGAACATACTTTTTTTGGCAACACACTTTTGGAACACACTTTTGGGAACACACTTTTGGGAACACACTTTTGGGTACACACTTTTTTCGGGAACACACTTATTTTGGGAACACACTATTGGGAACACACTTCTGGGAACATTTTTTTGGGAACACTATTTCATGGAACACACTTTTGGAACACACTTTTGGGAACACACTTTTGGGAACACTCTTTTTTCGGGAACACACTTATTTTGGGAACATAATTTTCTTGGGAACACACTTTTGGGAACATACTTTTGGGAACACACCTTATTTGGGAACACACTTTTGGGAACACACTTTTTTTGGGAACACACTTTTGGGAACACACTGTTTTCGGGAACACACTTATTTTGGGAACATATTTTTTTGGGAACACACTTATGGAAACACACATTTTTGGGAACACATTTATTTTGGGACCACACTTCTATTGGGAAAACACTTTTTTGGGAACATACTTTTTTGGGGAACACACTTTTGGGAACATACTTTTTTTGGGAACATACTTTTGGAACACACTTTCGGGAACACACTTTTGGGAACACACTTTTTTTGGGAACACAATTTTTTGGAACTTCTGGTAACACAAACTTTTTTGGGAACACACTTTTTTGGAGAACACACTTTTGGGAACGCACATTTTTTGGCAACACACTTTTGGGAACACTCTTGTTTCGGAACACACATATTTTGGGAACACACTTTTTTAGGGAACATACTTGTTTTGGGAACGCACGTTTTTCGGAAACACACTTTTGGGAGCACACTTTTGGGAACACATTTTTGGGAACACACTTTTGGGAACACACTTTTTTTTGGAAAACTCATTTTTGGAACAAACTTTTGGGAAAACACTTTTGGGAACATACTTTTATTGGGAACACACTTTTTTTGGGAACTCTCATTTTGGGAACACACTTATTTTGGAACACACATATTTTAAGAACACACTTTTGGGAACACACTTTTGGGAACACACTTTTACGTACACAATTTTGGGAACACTTTTGGGAACAAACTTTTTTTGGGAAAACTCATTTTTGGGAACACACTTTTGAGAGCACACTTTTGGAACACACTTTTTGCGAACACACTTTTGGGAACACACTTTTTTTGGGAACACACATATTTTGGGAACACACTTTTTTAGGGAACATACTTGTTTTGGGAACGCACGTTTTTCGGAAACACACTTTTGGGAGCACACTTTTGGGAACACATTTTTGGGAACACACTTTTGGGAACACACTTTTTTTTGGAAAACTCATTTTTGGAACACACTTTTGGGAAAACACTTTTGGGAACATACTTTTATTGGGAACACACTTTTTTTGGGAACTCTCATTTTGGGAACACACTTATTTTGGAACACACATATTTTAAGAACACACTTTTGGGAACACACTTTTGGGAACACACTTTTACGTACACAATTTTGGGAACACTTTTGGGAACAAACTTTTTTTGGGAAAACTCATTTTTGGGAACACACTTTTGAGAGCACACTTTTGGAACACACTTTTTGCGAACACACTTTTGGGAACACACTTTTTTTGGGAACACACATATTTTGGGAACACACTTTTTTAGGGAACATACTTGTTTTGGGAACGCACGTTTTTCGGAAACACACTTTTGGGAGCACACTTTTGGGAACACATTTTTGGGAACACACTTTTGGGAACACACTTTTTTTTGGAAAACTCATTTTTGGAACACACTTTTGGGAAAACACTTTTGGGAACATACTTTTATTGGGAACACACTTTTTTTGGGAACACTCATTTTGGGAACACACTTATTTTGGAACACACATATTTTAAGAACACACTTTTGGGAACACATTTTGGGAACACACTTTTACGTACACAATTTTGGGAACACTTTTGGGAACAAACTTTTTTTGGGAAAACTCATTTTTGGGAACACACTTTTGAGAGCACACTTTTGGAACACACTTTTTGCGAACACACTTTTGGGAACACACTTTTTTTGGGAACAAACTCATTTTTGGAACACACTTTTTTAGGAACACCTTTTTTGGGAACACACTTTTGGGAACACACTTTTTTAGGAACACACTTTTGGGAGCACTCTTTTTTATGAACACACTTTTGGGAACACACTTTTGGGAACACACTTTTTTGTGAACACACTTTTTTCGGGAACACACTTATTTTGGGAACATACTTTTTTTGGGAACACACTTTTGGGAACAAGCTTTTTTGGGAACTCATTTATTTTGGGAATACACTTCTTTTGGAACACACTTTTTGGGAACACACTTTTTCTAGGAACACACTTTTGGGAACACACTTTTTTTGGGAACACACTTTTTTAGGAACACACTTTTGGGAACACACTTTTTTTGGGAACACACTCATTTTTGGAACACACTTTTTTGGGAACACATTTTTTTTGGGAACACTCTTTTGGGAACACAATTTTGGGAACACACTTTTGGGAACACACTTTTGGGAACACACATTTGGGAACACACTTTTTTGGGGAACACACTTTTGGGAACACAATTTTTTTGGGTACACACTTTTGGGAACACACTTTTTGCGATCACACTTTTGGGAACACACTTTTTTGTGAACATACTTATTTTTGGAACACACTTTTTTGGGAACACATTTTTTTTGGGAACACACTTTTGGGAAGACAATTTTGGGAACACACTTTTGGGAACACACTTTTGGGAACACACTTTTGGGAACACACGTTTGGGAACACACTTTTTTGTGAACACACTTTTTTTGTGAAAACACTTTTGGGAACACACTTTTTGCGATCACACATTTGGGAACACACTTTTTTTGGGAACACACTTATTTTTGGAACACACTTTTTTGGGAACACACTTTTTTTGGGAACACACTTTTGGGAACACGCTTTTTGTGTGAACACACTTTTGGGAACACACTTTTGGGAACATACTTTTTTTGGAACACACTTTTGGGAACACATTTTTGGGAACACACTTTTGGGTACAGAATTTTTTCGGGAACACTTATTTTGGGAACATACTTTTTTGGGAACACACTTTTGGGAACACATTTTTTTGTGATCACACTTTTTCTGGGAACACACTTTTGGGAACACACTTTTTTTGGGAACACAATTTTTGGGGAACACGCTTTGGGGATCACACAGGGAACACTTTTGGGAACACACTTTTTCAGGGAACACATGTATTTTGGGAACACACTTCTTTTGGAACACACTTTTTGGGAACACACATTTTCTGGGAACACACTTTTGGGAACACACTTTTTTTGGGAACACAATTTTTGGGGAACACGCTTTATGAACACACTTTTTTTGGAACATACTTTTGGGAACACATTTTATTTGGGAACACACTTTTGGGAACACACATTTGAGGACACTTTTTTCGGGAACACACTTTGGGAACACACTTTTTTTGGGAACATTTGTTTTGGGACCACACTTCTTTTGGGAACACACTTTTTTTGGGAACACACTTTTTTGGGAACACACTTTTGGGAACACACTTTATTTGGGAACACACCTATGGGTACACACTTTTTTTGGAACACAATTTTTTGGGAACACACTTTTTCGGAACACACTTTTGGGAACACACTTTTTTTGGGAACACACTTGTTTTGGGAACACTCTTCTGGGAACACACTTTTGGTAACACACTTTTTTTGGAACACAATTTTTTTGGAACTCACTTTTTGGAACACACTTTTTTGGGAACACTCTTTTTTCGGGAACACACTTATTTAGGGAACATACTTTTTGGGAACACACTTTTGGGAACACACTTTTTCTGGGAACACATGTATTTTGGGAACACACTTCTTTTGGAACACACTTTTTGGGAACACACTTTTTCTGGGAACACACTTTTGGGAACACACTTCTTTTGGAACACACTTTTTGGGAACACACTTTTTCTGGGAACACACTTTTGGGAGCACACTTTATTTGGGAACACACTTTTGGGAACATACTTTTGGGGACACTTTTTTCGTGAACACACTTATTTTGGGAACACAATTTTTTCGGGAACACACTTTTGGGAACACACTTTTTTTGGGAACACAATTTTTTAGGACCACACTTTTTGGAACACACTTTTTTAGGAACACACCTTTGGGAACACACTATTTTCGGGAACACACTTATTTTGGGAACATATTTTTTTGGGAACACACTTTTGGAAACACACATTTTTGGGAACATATTCATTTTGGGACCACACTTCTATTGGGAAGACACTTTTTTTGGGAACACAATTTTTTGGAACTTCTGGGAACACACTTTTTTGGGAACACACTTTTTTGGGACACCATTTTCGGGACACACTTTTGGGGACACACTCTTTTTGGGAACACAATCTATTTGGGAACACACTTTTTGGAACACACTTTTTTGGGAACACAATTTTGGGAACACATTTTTTAGGAACACACTTTTGGGAACACTCTTTTTTTGGGAACACACTTTTGGGAACACACTTTTGGGAACACACTTTTTGGTGAACACACTTTTTTTGGGAAAACACTTTTGGGTACACACTTTTGGGAACACACTTTTTGCGATCACACTTTTGGGAACACACTTTTTTGTGAACATACTTATTTTTGGAACACACTTTTTTGGGAACACATTTTTTTTGGGAACACACTTTTGGGAAGACAATTTTGGGAACACACTTTTGGGAACACACTTTTGGGAACACACTTTTGGGAATACACGTTTGGGAACACACTTTTTTGTGAACACACTTTTTTTGGGAAAACACTTTTGGGTACACACTTTTGGGAACACACTTTTTGCGATCACACTTTTGGGAACACACTTTTTTTGTGAACATACTTATTTTTGGAACACACTTTTTTGGGAACACATTTTTTTTGGGAACACACTTTTGGGAACACAATTTTGGGAACACACTTTTGGGAACACACTTTTGGGAACACACATTTAGGAACACACTTTTTTGGGAACACACTTTTGGGAAGACACTTTTTTTGGGAACACACATTTTCTGGTAACACACTTTTGGGAACACACTTTTTTTGGGAACACAATTTTGGGAACACACTTTTGGGAACACACTTTTGGGAACACACATTTAGGAACACACTTTTTTGGGAACACACTTTTGGGAAGACACTTTTTTTGGGAACACACATTTTCTGGGAACACACTTTTGGGAACACACTTTTTTTGGGAACACAATTTTTGGGGAACACACTTTATTGAACACACTTTTTTTGGAACACACTTTTGGGAACACACTTTATTTAGGAACACACTTTTGGGAACACACTTTAAGGGACACTTTTTTCGGGAACACACTTATTTTGGGAACATACATTTTTGGGGAACACACTTTTGGGAACACAATTTTTTTGGGAACACACTTTTGGGAACACACTTTTGGGAACAAACTTTTTTCGGGAACACTTATTTTGGGAACATACTTTTTTTGGGAACACACTTTGGGAACACACTTTTTTTGGGAACACATTTATTTCGGCAGCACACTTCTCTTTTGGGAACACACTTTGTTTGGGATCACACTTTTTTTGGGAACACACTTGGGAACACACTTTTTTTGGGAACACACTTTTTTGGGAACAAACTTTTGGGAACACACTTTTTTGGCAACACACTTTTGGGAACACACTTTTGGGAACACACTTTTTTAGGGAACACACTTATTTTGGGGACACACTATTGGGAACACACTTTTGGGAACACACTTTTTTTGGGAACACACTTTTGGGAACACTCTTTTTTCGGGAACACACTTATTTTGGGAACATAATTTTTTGGGGAACACACTTTTGGGAACACACTTTTTTTGGAACACATTTATTTTGGGACCACAATTCTTTTGGGAACACACTTTTTTGGGAACATACTTTTGGGAACACACTTTATTTGGGAACACACTTTTGGGAACACACTTTTGGGGACACTTTTTTCGGGAACACACTTTTTGGGAACACACTTTTGGGAACACACATTTTTTGGGAACACAATTTTTTGGGAACACACTTTTTGGAACACACTTTTTGGGGAACACACTTTTGGGAACACACTGTTTTCCGGAACACACTTATTTTGGGAACATATTTTTTTGGGAACACACTTTTGGAAACACACATTTTTGGGAACACATTTATTTTGGGACCACACTTCTATTGGGAACACACTTTTTTGGGAACATACTTTCTTGGGGAACACACTTTTGCGAACATACTTTTTTTGGGAACACACTTTTGGAACACACTTTCGGGAACACACATTTGGGAACGCACTTTTTTTGGCAACACACTTTTGGGAACACGCTTTTTTCGGAACACACTTTTGGGAACACACATTTTTTGGGAACACACTTTTTTTGGGAACACACTTTTGGAACACCATTTTGGGAACACACTCTTTTTGAGAACACAATCTAATTGGGAACACACTTTTTGGAACACACTTTTTTGGGAACACAATTTTTTGGGGAACACACTTTTTGGAACACACTTTTTAGGGAACAGACTTTTGGGAACACTCTTTATTTGAGGGGGGCGTGGTTGCGTAATGCAGCTGCGGCTTACCGGCAGTCTCTCTGTCTTTTTTTTGTTTTTGTCTTTGTTATCGTTTAAATGTTTCTTTTGATTTATTTTTAACTCTGTATATGTGCGGGGTGGTGGGGGGTTGGGGGAAACCTTTATTTCTAATCTCCTCCTCAACGGAGATGCGACCTTTACCGTGTTGTGTCTCCGTTCGTGCTACGGCCTATACACCGTGGAGTTGGCGGCCACCAGCTGGGATCGACCTTGAAGACTCCGGTCGCAGGGCCTGGACTTACAATCTCGGAGGCTTCGGCCGTGGGCCCTGCAGACCGCAACATCGGGAGCTCGCAGGTACCTGGCTGGCGACCGGCTTTCGGGAGCTCCAGCCGTAGCAGCTTCGACCACCCCGAAGCGCGAGGTTTGATTGAAAGTGCTGCGTGGCCTGGCCGCGGCACTTTCCATCGCCCGGTGGGGGCTCAGGACCTTCATTGGCCTGCTTGGCTCGGCCCTGAGACTTTCCATCGCCCGGTGGGGGCTTCAAAAGTCGGGAGCAACGATCGCCTCGTGGCACCATGGGAGAAGAATGAGGTGGAGATAAGACTTTTCTTTGCCTTCCATCACAGTGAGGGTGTGCCTGGAGCAATCACTGTGATGGCTGTTTGTGTTAAAAATTGTAATTGTGTGTCTTGTGTTCTTTATTGTCTACTGCCGAACCCTGACGTGAGAGGACGCTGGCGCTATTTGTTCGCCGCTTCTCCGTCAGGAGTTTGTCTGTTTGTTTTTATGTCTTGACTGTTTTTGTAAAGCGTCTTTGAGCATTTGGAAAAGCGCTATAAAAAATAAATGTTTATTATTATTATTATTATTATTATTATTTGGGAACACACTTTATTGGGAACACACTTTTGGGAACTCACTTTTTTTGGGAACACACTTTTGGGAACAGACTTTTTTCGGGAACACACTTATTTTGGGAACATACTTTTTTGGGAACACACTTTTGGGAACACACTTTTTCAGGGAACACATGTATTTTGGGAACACACTTCTTTTGGAACACATTTTTTTGGAACACACTTTTTCTGGGAACACTCTTTTGGGAACACACTTTTGGGAACACATTTTTTGGGGGAACACACGTTTGGGAACACTTTTTGGAACACACTTTTTGGGGAACACACTTTGGGGAAAACACATTTTTGGGAACACACTTTTGGGAACACATTTTTTTGGTGAAAACACTTTTGGGAACACACTTTTTTGGGAACACACTTTTGGGAACATAGTTTTTGGGAACATAGTTTTTGGGAAAATATTTTTTGTCGGAACACACTTGTGGGAACACACTTATTTTAGGAACACATTTATTTGGGAACACACTTTTTCGGGATTTTTTTTTTGGATCACACTTTTGGGAACACACTTCTGGAACACACTTTTTTGTGAACACACTTTTTTGGGAACACTCTTTTGGAACACACTTTTTTGGGAACACACTTTTGGGAACACATTTTTTTGGGAACACACTTTTTGGAACACACTTTTTTGGGGAACACACTTTTTTGGGGAACACACTTTTTAGAACACACTTTTTTGGGAACACACTTTTGGGAACACATTTTTTTGGGAACACACTATTGGGAACACACTTTATTTGGGAACACACTTTTGGGAACACACTATTGAAACGCAGTTTTGGGATAACACTTTTGGCGACACACTTTTTTTGGGAACACTATTTTTTTGGGAACACACTTCTTGGAACACACTTTTTTGGGAACACACTTTTGGGAAGACACTTTTTTTGGGAACACCCTTTTGGGAACACACTTTTGAAACGCAGTTTTGGGATAACACTTTTGGCGACACACTTTTTTTGGGAACACTATTTTTTTGGGAACACACTTCTTGGAACACACTTTTTTGGGAACACACTTTTGGGAAGACACTTTTTTTGGGAACACCCTTTTGGGAACACACTTTTGGGAACACACTTTTTTGGGAACACACTTTTGGCAACAGACTTTTGGGAACACACTATTTTGGGGAAAACATTTTTGGGAACACACTTTTTTTGGGAACACTTTTGGGAACATACTTTTGGGAACACACTATTTTGGGGAAAACATTTTTGGGAACACACTTTTTTTGGGAACACTTTTGGGAACACACTTTTGGGAACACACTTTTGGGAGCATACTTTTTGGGAACACGCTTTTTGTGGGAACACACTTTTGGGAACACACTTTTGAGAGCACACTTTTTTTGACAACACATTGGCAACACACTTTTGGGAACACACTTTTTTCGGAACACACTTTTTTGGGGAACACACTTTTTTGGGGAACACACTTTTTAGAACACACTTTTTTGGGAACACACTTTTGGGAACACATTTTTTTGGGAACACACTATTGGGAACACACTTTATTTGGGAACACACTTTTGGGAACACACTATTGAAACGCAGTTTTGGGATAACACTTTTGGCGACACACTTTTTTTGGGAACACTATTTTTTTGGGAACACACTTCTTGGAACACACTTTTTTGGGAACACACTTTTGGGAAGACACTTTTTTTGGGAACACCCTTTTGGGAACACACTTTTGAAACGCAGTTTTGGGATAACACTTTTGGCGACACACTTTTTTTGGGATCACTATTTTTTTGGGAACACACTTCTTGGAACACACTTTTTTGGGAACACACTTTTGGGAAGACACTTTTTTTGGGAACACCCTTTTGGGAACACACTTTTGGGAACACACTTTTTTGGGAACACACTTTTGGCAACATACTTTTGGGAACACACTATTTTGGGGAAAACATTTTTGGGAACACACTTTTTTTGGGAACACTTTTGGGAACACACTTTTGGGAACACACTTTTGGGAGCATACTTTTTGGGAACACGCTTTTTGTGGGAACACACTTTTGGGAACACACTTTTGAGAGCACACTTTTTTTGACAACACATTGGCAACACACTTTTGGGAACACACTTTTTTCGGAACACACTTTTTTTGGGAACACAATTTTTGGGAACACACTTTTGGGAACACACTTTATTTGGGAACACACTTTTGGGAACACACTATTTTGTGGAACACACTTTTGGGAACACACTATTGAAACGCAGTTTTGGGATAACACTTTTGGCGACACACTTTTTTTGGGAACACTATTTTTTTGGGAACACACTTCTTGGAACACACTTTTTTGGGAACACACTTTTGGGAAGACACTTTTTTTGGGAACACCCTTTTGGGAACACACTTTTGGGAACACACTTTTTTGGGAACACACTTTTGGCAACATACTTTTGGGAACACACTATTTTGGGGAAAACATTTTTGGGAACACACTTTTTTTGGGAACACTTTTGGGAACATACTTTTGGGAACACACTATTTTGGGGAAAACATTTTTGGGAACACAGTTTTTTTGGGAACACTTTTGGGAACACACTTTTGGGAACACACTTTTGGGAGCATACTTTTTGGGAACACGCTTTTTGTGGGAACACACTTTTGGGAACACACTTTTGAGAGCACACTTTTTTTGACAACACATTGGCAACACACTTTTGGGAACACACTTTTTTCGGAACACACTTTTTTTGGGAACACAATTTTTGGGAACACACTTTTGGGAACACACTTTATTTGGGAACACACTTTTGGGAACACACTATTTTGTGGAACACACTTTTGGGAACACACTATTGAAACGCAGTTTTGGGATAACACTTTTGGCGACACACTTTTTTTGGGAACACTATTTTTTTGGGAACACACTTCTTGGAACACACTTTTTTGGGAACACACTTTTGGGAAGACACTTTTTTTGGGAACACCCTTTTGGGAACACACTTTTGGGAACACACTTTTTTGGGAACACACTTTTGGCAACATACTTTTGGGAACACACTATTTTGGGGAAAACATTTTTGGGAACACACTTTTTTTGGGAACACTTTTGGGAACATACTTTTGGGAACACGCCATTTTGGAGAACACATTTTTGGGGAACACACTTTTGGGAACACACTTTTTGTTGGAGCACACTTGTGGGAACACACTTTTGGGAACCCACTTTTTTGGTGAACACACTTTTGGGAACACACTTTTTTGGGAACACACTTTTGGGAACAAATTTTTGTGGGAACACACTTTCGGGAACACAATTTTGGGAACACACTTTTGGGAACACACCTTTTTTGGGAACACACTTTTTTTGTGAACACTCTTTTGGGAACACACTTTTGGGAACACATTTTTTTGGGAAACACACTTTTTGGAACACACTTTTGGGAACACACTTTTGGGAGCACACTTTTGGGAACACACTTTTTTTGACAACACTTTGGGAACACACTTTTGGGAACACACTTTTGGGAACACACTTTTTGCGAACACACTTTTGGGAACAGACGTTTGGGAACACACTTTTTTGGCAACACACTTTTGGGAACACACTTTTTACGGAACACACTTTTTTTGGGAACACAATTTTTGGGAACACACTTTTGGGAACACCCTATTTTGTGGAACACACTTTTGGGAAAACACTTTTTTGGGAACACACTTTAGGGAACACATTTTTTTGGGAACACACTTTTGGGAACACACTTTTTTGGGAACACACACTTTTGGGAAAACACCTTTTTGGGAACACACTTTTGGGAAAATATTATATGTGGGAACACACTTATTTGAGGAACACACTTATTTGGGAACACACTTTTTTGGGAACACACTATTGAAACGCTGTTTTGGGATAACACTTTTGGCGACACACTTTTTTTGGGAACACAATTTTTTTGGGAGCACACTTCTTGGAACACACTTTTGGGAACACACTATTTTGGGGAAACATTTTTGGGAACACACTTTTTTTGGAACACTTTTGTGAAAACACTTTTTTGGGAACACACTTTAGGGAACACATTTTTTTGGGAACACGCTATTTTGGGGAACACATTTTTGGGGAACACACTTTTGGGAACACACTTTTGTTGGAGCACACTTGTGGGAACACACTTTTGGGAACACACTTTTTTGGGGAACACACTTTTGGGAACACACTTTTTTGGAAACACACTTTTGGGAACACATTTTTGGGAACACACTTTTGGGAACACACCTTTTTTGGGAACACACTTTTTTTGTGAACACTCTTTTTTTGGGAACAAACTTTTGGGAACACATTTTTTTGGGAAACACACTTTTTAGAACACACTTTTGGGAACACACCTTTGGGAACACACTATTTTCGGGAACACACTTATTTTGGGAACATATTTTTTTGGGAACACACTTTTGGAAACACACATTTTTGGGAACATATTCATTTTGGGACCACACTTCTATTGGGAAGACACTTTTTTTGGGAACACAATTTTTTGGAACTTCTGGGAACACACTTTTTTGGGAACACACTTTTTTGGGACACCATTTTCGGGACACACTTTTGGGGACACACTCTTTTTGGGAACACAATCTATTTGGGAACACACTTTTTGGAACACACTTTTTTGGGAACACAATTTTGGGAACACATTTTTTAGGAACACACTTTTGGGAACACTCATTTTTTGGGAACACACTTTTGGGAACACACTTTTGGGAACACACTTTTTGGTGAACACACTTTTTTTGGGAAAACACTTTTGGGTACACACTTTTGGGAACACACTTTTTGCGATCACACTTTTGGGAACACACTTTTTTGTGAACATACTTATTTTTGGAACACACTTTTTTGGGAACACATTTTTTTTGGGAACACACTTTTGGGAAGACAATTTTGGGAACACACTTTTGGGAACACACTTTTGGGAACACACTTTTGGGAACACACGTTTGGGAACACACTTTTTTGTGAACACACTTTTTTTGGGAAAACACTTTTGGGTACACACTTTTGGGAACACACTTTTTGCGATCACACTTTTGGGAACACACTTTTTTTGTGAACATACTTATTTTTGGAACACACTTTTTTGGGAACACATTTTTTTTGGGAACACACTTTTGGGAACACAATTTTGGGAACACACTTTTGGGAACACACTTTTGGGAACACACATTTAGGAACACACTTTTTTGGGAACACACTTTTGGGAAGACACTTTTTTTGGGAACACACATTTTCTGGTAACACACTTTTGGGAACACACTTTTTTTGGGAACACAATTTTGGGAACACACTTTTGGGAACACACTTTTGGGAACACACATTTAGGAACACACTTTTTTGGGAACACACTTTTGGGAAGACACTTTTTTTGGGAACACACATTTTCTGGGAACACACTTTTGGGAACACACTTTTTTTGGGAACACAATTTTTGGGGAACACACTTTATTGAACACACTTTTTTTGGAACACACTTTTGGGAACACACTTTATTTAGGAACACACTTTTGGGAACACACTTTAAGGGACACTTTTTTCGGGAACACACTTATTTTGGGAACATACATTTTTGGGGAACACACTTTTGGGAACACAATTTTTTTGGGAACACACTTTTGGGAACACACTTTTGGGAACAAACTTTTTTCGGGAACACTTATTTTGGGAACATACTTTTTTTGGGAACACACTTTGGGAACACACTTTTTTTGGGAACACATTTATTTCGGCAGCACACTTCTCTTTTGGGAACACACTTTGTTTGGGATCACACTTTTTTTGGGAACACACTTGGGAACACACTTTTTTTGGGAACACACTTTTTTGGGAACAAACTTTTGGGAACACACTTTTTTGGCAACACACTTTTGGGAACACACTTTTGGGAACACACTTTTTTAGGGAACACACTTATTTTGGGGACACACTATTGGGAACACACTTTTGGGAACACACTTTTTTTGGGAACACACTTTTGGGAACACTCTTTTTTCGGGAACACACTTATTTTGGGAACATAATTTTTTGGGGAACACACTTTTGGGAACACACTTTTTTTGGAACACATTTATTTTGGGACCACAATTCTTTTGGGAACACACTTTTTTGGGAACATACTTTTGGGAACACACTTTATTTGGGAACACACTTTTGGGAACACACTTTTGGGGACACTTTTTTCGGGAACACACTTTTTGGGAACACACTTTTGGGAACACACATTTTTTGGGAACACAATTTTTTGGGAACACACTTTTTGGAACACACTTTTTGGGGAACACACTTTTGGGAACACACTGTTTTCCGGAACACACTTATTTTGGGAACATATTTTTTTGGGAACACACTTTTGGAAACACACATTTTTGGGAACACATTTATTTTGGGACCACACTTCTATTGGGAACACACTTTTTTGGGAACATACTTTCTTGGGGAACACACTTTTGCGAACATACTTTTTTTGGGAACACACTTTTGGAACACACTTTCGGGAACACACATTTGGGAACGCACTTTTTTTGGCAACACACTTTTGGGAACACGCTTTTTTCGGAACACACTTTTGGGAACACACATTTTTTGGGAACACACTTTTTTTGGGAACACACTTTTGGAACACCATTTTGGGAACACACTCTTTTTGAGAACACAATCTAATTGGGAACACACTTTTTGGAACACACTTTTTTGGGAACACAATTTTTTGGGGAACACACTTTTTGGAACACACTTTTTAGGGAACAGACTTTTGGGAACACTCTTTATTTGAGGGGGGCGTGGTTGCGTAATGCAGCTGCGGCTTACCGGCAGTCTCTCTGTCTTTTTTTTGTTTTTGTCTTTGTTATCGTTTAAATGTTTCTTTTGATTTATTTTTAACTCTGTATATGTGCGGGGTGGTGGGGGGTTGGGGGAAACCTTTATTTCTAATCTCCTCCTCAACGGAGATGCGACCTTTACCGTGTTGTGTCTCCGTTCGTGCTACGGCCTATACACCGTGGAGTTGGCGGCCACCAGCTGGGATCGACCTTGAAGACTCCGGTCGCAGGGCCTGGACTTACAATCTCGGAGGCTTCGGCCGTGGGCCCTGCAGACCGCAACATCGGGAGCTCGCAGGTACCTGGCTGGCGACCGGCTTTCGGGAGCTCCAGCCGTAGCAGCTTCGACCACCCCGAAGCGCGAGGTTTGATTGAAAGTGCTGCGTGGCCTGGCCGCGGCACTTTCCATCGCCCGGTGGGGGCTCAGGACCTTCATTGGCCTGCTTGGCTCGGCCCTGAGACTTTCCATCGCCCGGTGGGGGCTTCAAAAGTCGGGAGCAACGATCGCCTCGTGGCACCATGGGAGAAGAATGAGGTGGAGATAAGACTTTTCTTTGCCTTCCATCACAGTGAGGGTGTGCCTGGAGCAATCACTGTGATGGCTGTTTGTGTTAAAAATTGTAATTGTGTGTCTTGTGTTCTTTATTGTCTACTGCCGAACCCTGACGTGAGAGGACGCTGGCGCTATTTGTTCGCCGCTTCTCCGTCAGGAGTTTGTCTGTTTGTTTTTATGTCTTGACTGTTTTTGTAAAGCGTCTTTGAGCATTTGGAAAAGCGCTATAAAAAATAAATGTTTATTATTATTATTATTATTATTATTATTTGGGAACACACTTTATTGGGAACACACTTTTGGGAACTCACTTTTTTTGGGAACACACTTTTGGGAACAGACTTTTTTCGGGAACACACTTATTTTGGGAACATACTTTTTTGGGAACACACTTTTGGGAACACACTTTTTCAGGGAACACATGTATTTTGGGAACACACTTCTTTTGGAACACATTTTTTTGGAACACACTTTTTCTGGGAACACTCTTTTGGGAACACACTTTTGGGAACACATTTTTTGGGGGAACACACGTTTGGGAACACTTTTTGGAACACACTTTTTGGGGAACACACTTTGGGGAAAACACATTTTTGGGAACACACTTTTGGGAACACATTTTTTTGGTGAAAACACTTTTGGGAACACACTTTTTTGGGAACACACTTTTGGGAACATAGTTTTTGGGAACATAGTTTTTGGGAAAATATTTTTTGTCGGAACACACTTGTGGGAACACACTTATTTTAGGAACACATTTATTTGGGAACACACTTTTTCGGGATTTTTTTTTTGGATCACACTTTTGGGAACACACTTCTGGAACACACTTTTTTGTGAACACACTTTTTTGGGAACACTCTTTTGGAACACACTTTTTTGGGAACACACTTTTGGGAACACATTTTTTTGGGAACACACTTTTTGGAACACACTTTTTTGGGGAACACACTTTTTTGGGGAACACACTTTTTAGAACACACTTTTTTGGGAACACACTTTTGGGAACACATTTTTTTGGGAACACACTATTGGGAACACATTGTTGGGAACTCACTTTTTTTGGGATCACACTTTTTTTGGCATCACACTTTTTTGGGAACTCGCTTATTTTGGGACCACACTTTTTTGGGGA
The DNA here is from genome assembly GCF_053455715.1 of Rhinoraja longicauda. Taxonomy (NCBI): domain Eukaryota; kingdom Metazoa; phylum Chordata; class Chondrichthyes; order Rajiformes; family Arhynchobatidae; genus Rhinoraja; species Rhinoraja longicauda. Next base: position 31,217 of record NW_027601613.1, read on the forward strand.
ACACACTTTTGGGAACAAACTTTTTTTGGGAACACTCATTTTTGGGAACACACTTTTGAGAGCACACTTTTGGAACACACTTTTTGCGAACATACTTTTAGGAACACACTTTTTATGGAACACACTTTTGGAACACATTTTTGGGAACACAATTTTGGGAAAATATTTTTTGTGGGAACGCACTTATTTTAGGAACACATTTATTTGGGAACACACTTTTTTGGGAACACTTTTTTGGGAACACAGTTTTTTGGGAACACTCTTTTGGAACGCAGTTTTGGGAACACATTTTTGGAGTCACACTTTTTTTGGGAACACACTTTTTGGAACATACTTTTTTTGGCAACACACTTTTGGAACACACTTTTGGGAACACACTTTTGGGAACACACTTTTGGGTACACACTTTTTTCGGGAACACACTTATTTTGGGTACACACTTTTGGGAACACACTTTTTGCGATCACACTTTTGGGAACACACTTTTTTTGTGAACATACTTATTTTTGGAACACACTTTTTTGGGAACACATTTTTTTTGGGAACACACTTTTGGGAACACAATTTTGGGAACACACTTTTGGGAACACACTTTTGGGAACACACATTTAGGAACACACTTTTTTGGGAACACACTTTTGGGAAGACACTTTTTTTGGGAACACACATTTTCTGGTAACACACTTTTGGGAACACACTTTTTTTGGGAACACAATTTTGGGAACACACTTTTGGGAACACACTTTTGGGAACACACATTTAGGAACACACTTTTTTGGGAACACACTTTTGGGAAGACACTTTTTTTGGGAACACACATTTTCTGGGAACACACTTTTGGGAACACACTTTTTTTGGGAACACAATTTTTGGGGAACACACTTTATTGAACACACTTTTTTTGGAACACACTTTTGGGAACACACTTTATTTAGGAACACACTTTTGGGAACACACTTTAAGGGACACTTTTTTCGGGAACACACTTATTTTGGGAACATACATTTTTGGGGAACACACTTTTGGGAACACAATTTTTTTGGGAACACACTTTTGGGAACACACTTTTGGGAACAAACTTTTTTCGGGAACACTTATTTTGGGAACATACTTTTTTTGGGAACACACTTTGGGAACACACTTTTTTTGGGAACACATTTATTTCGGCAGCACACTTCTCTTTTGGGAACACACTTTGTTTGGGATCACACTTTTTTTGGGAACACACTTGGGAACACACTTTTTTTGGGAACACACTTTTTTGGGAACAAACTTTTGGGAACACACTTTTTTGGCAACACACTTTTGGGAACACACTTTTGGGAACACACTTTTTTAGGGAACACACTTATTTTGGGGACACACTATTGGGAACACACTTTTGGGAACACACTTTTTTTGGGAACACACTTTTGGGAACACTCTTTTTTCGGGAACACACTTATTTTGGGAACATAATTTTTTGGGGAACACACTTTTGGGAACACACTTTTTTTGGAACACATTTATTTTGGGACCACAATTCTTTTGGGAACACACTTTTTTGGGAACATACTTTTGGGAACACACTTTATTTGGGAACACACTTTTGGGAACACACTTTTGGGGACACTTTTTTCGGGAACACACTTTTTGGGAACACACTTTTGGGAACACACATTTTTTGGGAACACAATTTTTTGGGAACACACTTTTTGGAACACACTTTTTGGGGAACACACTTTTGGGAACACACTGTTTTCCGGAACACACTTATTTTGGGAACATATTTTTTTGGGAACACACTTTTGGAAACACACATTTTTGGGAACACATTTATTTTGGGACCACACTTCTATTGGGAACACACTTTTTTGGGAACATACTTTCTTGGGGAACACACTTTTGCGAACATACTTTTTTTGGGAACACACTTTTGGAACACACTTTCGGGAACACACATTTGGGAACGCACTTTTTTTGGCAACACACTTTTGGGAACACGCTTTTTTCGGAACACACTTTTGGGAACACACATTTTTTGGGAACACACTTTTTTTGGGAACACACTTTTGGAACACCATTTTGGGAACACACTCTTTTTGAGAACACAATCTAATTGGGAACACACTTTTTGGAACACACTTTTTTGGGAACACAATTTTTTGGGGAACACACTTTTTGGAACACACTTTTTAGGGAACAGACTTTTGGGAACACTCTTTATTTGAGGGGGGCGTGGTTGCGTAATGCAGCTGCGGCTTACCGGCAGTCTCTCTGTCTTTTTTTTGTTTTTGTCTTTGTTATCGTTTAAATGTTTCTTTTGATTTATTTTTAACTCTGTATATGTGCGGGGTGGTGGGGGGTTGGGGGAAACCTTTATTTCTAATCTCCTCCTCAACGGAGATGCGACCTTTACCGTGTTGTGTCTCCGTTCGTGCTACGGCCTATACACCGTGGAGTTGGCGGCCACCAGCTGGGATCGACCTTGAAGACTCCGGTCGCAGGGCCTGGACTTACAATCTCGGAGGCTTCGGCCGTGGGCCCTGCAGACCGCAACATCGGGAGCTCGCAGGTACCTGGCTGGCGACCGGCTTTCGGGAGCTCCAGCCGTAGCAGCTTCGACCACCCCGAAGCGCGAGGTTTGATTGAAAGTGCTGCGTGGCCTGGCCGCGGCACTTTCCATCGCCCGGTGGGGGCTCAGGACCTTCATTGGCCTGCTTGGCTCGGCCCTGAGACTTTCCATCGCCCGGTGGGGGCTTCAAAAGTCGGGAGCAACGATCGCCTCGTGGCACCATGGGAGAAGAATGAGGTGGAGATAAGACTTTTCTTTGCCTTCCATCACAGTGAGGGTGTGCCTGGAGCAATCACTGTGATGGCTGTTTGTGTTAAAAATTGTAATTGTGTGTCTTGTGTTCTTTATTGTCTACTGCCGAACCCTGACGTGAGAGGACGCTGGCGCTATTTGTTCGCCGCTTCTCCGTCAGGAGTTTGTCTGTTTGTTTTTATGTCTTGACTGTTTTTGTAAAGCGTCTTTGAGCATTTGGAAAAGCGCTATAAAAAATAAATGTTTATTATTATTATTATTATTATTATTATTATTTGGGAACACACTTTATTGGGAACACACTTTTGGGAACTCACTTTTTTTGGGAACACACTTTTGGGAACAGACTTTTTTCGGGAACACACTTATTTTGGGAACATACTTTTTTGGGAACACACTTTTGGGAACACACTTTTTCAGGGAACACATGTATTTTGGGAACACACTTCTTTTGGAACACATTTTTTTGGAACACACTTTTTCTGGGAACACTCTTTTGGGAACACACTTTTGGGAACACATTTTTTGGGGAACACACGTTTGGGAACACTTTTTGGAACACACTTTTTGGGGAACACACTTTGGGGAAAACACATTTTTGGGAACACACTTTTGGGAACACATTTTTTTGGTGAAAACACTTTTGGGAACACACTTTTTTGGGAACACACTTTTGGGAACATAGTTTTTGGGAACATAGTTTTTGGGAAAATATTTTTTGTCGGAACACACTTGTGGGAACACACTTATTTTAGGAACACATTTATTTGGGAACACACTTTTTCGGGATTTTTTTTTTGGATCACACTTTTGGGAACACACTTCTGGAACACACTTTTTTGTGAACACACTTTTTTGGGAACACTCTTTTGGAACACACTTTTTTGGGAACACACTTTTGGGAACACATTTTTTTGGGAACACACTTTTTGGAACACACTTTTTTGGGGAACACACTTTTTTGGGGAACACACTTTTTAGAACACACTTTTTTGGGAACACACTTTTGGGAACACATTTTTTTGGGAACACACTATTGGGAACACATTGTTGGGAACTCACTTTTTTTGGGATCACACTTTTTTTGGCATCACACTTTTTTGGGAACTCGCTTATTTTGGGACCACACTTTTTTGGGGAACACACTTTTGGGAACAAACTTTTTTTGGGAACACTCATTTTTGGGAACACACTTTTGAGAGCACACTTTTGGAACACACTTTTTGCGAACATACTTTTAGGAACACACTTTTTATGGAACACACTTTTGGAACACATTTTTGGGAACACAATTTTGGGAAAATATTTTTTGTGGGAACGCACTTATTTTAGGAACACATTTATTTGGGAACACACTTTTTTGGGAACACTTTTTTGGGAACACAGTTTTTTGGGAACACTCTTTTGGAACGCAGTTTTGGGAACACATTTTTGGAGTCACACTTTTTTTGGGAACACACTTTTTGGAACATACTTTTTTTGGCAACACACTTTTGGAACACACTTTTGGGAACACACTTTTGGGAACACACTTTTGGGTACACACTTTTTTCGGGAACACACTTATTTTGGGTACACACTTTTGGGAACACACTTTTTGCGATCACACTTTTGGGAACACACTTTTTTTGTGAACATACTTATTTTTGGAACACACTTTTTTGGGAACACATTTTTTTTGGGAACACACTTTTGGGAACACAATTTTGGGAACACACTTTTGGGAACACACTTTTGGGAACACACATTTAGGAACACACTTTTTTGGGAACACACTTTTGGGAAGACACTTTTTTTGGGAACACACATTTTCTGGTAACACACTTTTGGGAACACACTTTTTTTGGGAACACAATTTTGGGAACACACTTTTGGGAACACACTTTTGGGAACACACATTTAGGAACACACTTTTTTGGGAACACACTTTTGGGAAGACACTTTTTTTGGGAACACACATTTTCTGGGAACACACTTTTGGGAACACACTTTTTTTGGGAACACAATTTTTGGGGAACACACTTTATTGAACACACTTTTTTTGGAACACACTTTTGGGAACACACTTTATTTAGGAACACACTTTTGGGAACACACTTTAAGGGACACTTTTTTCGGGAACACACTTATTTTGGGAACATACATTTTTGGGGAACACACTTTTGGGAACACAATTTTTTTGGGAACACACTTTTGGGAACACACTTTTGGGAACAAACTTTTTTCGGGAACACTTATTTTGGGAACATACTTTTTTTGGGAACACACTTTGGGAACACACTTTTTTTGGGAACACATTTATTTCGGCAGCACACTTCTCTTTTGGGAACACACTTTGTTTGGGATCACACTTTTTTTGGGAACACACTTGGGAACACACTTTTTTTGGGAACACACTTTTTTGGGAACAAACTTTTGGGAACACACTTTTTTGGCAACACACTTTTGGGAACACACTTTTGGGAACACACTTTTTTAGGGAACACACTTATTTTGGGGACACACTATTGGGAACACACTTTTGGGAACACACTTTTTTTGGGAACACACTTTTGGGAACACTCTTTTTTCGGGAACACACTTATTTTGGGAACATAATTTTTTGGGGAACACACTTTTGGGAACACACTTTTTTTGGAACACATTTATTTTGGGACCACAATTCTTTTGGGAACACACTTTTTTGGGAACATACTTTTGGGAACACACTTTATTTGGGAACACACTTTTGGGAACACACTTTTGGGGACACTTTTTTCGGGAACACACTTTTTGGGAACACACTTTTGGGAACACACATTTTTTGGGAACACAATTTTTTGGGAACACACTTTTTGGAACACACTTTTTGGGGAACACACTTTTGGGAACACACTGTTTTCCGGAACACACTTATTTTGGGAACATATTTTTTTGGGAACACACTTTTGGAAACACACATTTTTGGGAACACATTTATTTTGGGACCACACTTCTATTGGGAACACACTTTTTTGGGAACATACTTTCTTGGGGAACACACTTTTGCGAACATACTTTTTTTGGGAACACACTTTTGGAACACACTTTCGGGAACACACATTTGGGAACGCACTTTTTTTGGCAACACACTTTTGGGAACACGCTTTTTTCGGAACACACTTTTGGGAACACACATTTTTTGGGAACACACTTTTTTTGGGAACACACTTTTGGAACACCATTTTGGGAACACACTCTTTTTGAGAACACAATCTAATTGGGAACACACTTTTTGGAACACACTTTTTTGGGAACACAATTTTTTGGGGAACACACTTTTTGGAACACACTTTTTAGGGAACAGACTTTTGGGAACACTCTTTATTTGAGGGGGGCGTGGTTGCGTAATGCAGCTGCGGCTTACCGGCAGTCTCTCTGTCTTTTTTTTGTTTTTGTCTTTGTTATCGTTTAAATGTTTCTTTTGATTTATTTTTAACTCTGTATATGTGCGGGGTGGTGGGGGGTTGGGGGAAACCTTTATTTCTAATCTCCTCCTCAACGGAGATGCGACCTTTACCGTGTTGTGTCTCCGTTCGTGCTACGGCCTATACACCGTGGAGTTGGCGGCCACCAGCTGGGATCGACCTTGAAGACTCCGGTCGCAGGGCCTGGACTTACAATCTCGGAGGCTTCGGCCGTGGGCCCTGCAGACCGCAACATCGGGAGCTCGCAGGTACCTGGCTGGCGACCGGCTTTCGGGAGCTCCAGCCGTAGCAGCTTCGACCACCCCGAAGCGCGAGGTTTGATTGAAAGTGCTGCGTGGCCTGGCCGCGGCACTTTCCATCGCCCGGTGGGGGCTCAGGACCTTCATTGGCCTGCTTGGCTCGGCCCTGAGACTTTCCATCGCCCGGTGGGGGCTTCAAAAGTCGGGAGCAACGATCGCCTCGTGGCACCATGGGAGAAGAATGAGGTGGAGATAAGACTTTTCTTTGCCTTCCATCACAGTGAGGGTGTGCCTGGAGCAATCACTGTGATGGCTGTTTGTGTTAAAAATTGTAATTGTGTGTCTTGTGTTCTTTATTGTCTACTGCCGAACCCTGACGTGAGAGGACGCTGGCGCTATTTGTTCGCCGCTTCTCCGTCAGGAGTTTGTCTGTTTGTTTTTATGTCTTGACTGTTTTTGTAAAGCGTCTTTGAGCATTTGGAAAAGCGCTATAAAAAATAAATGTTTATTATTATTATTATTATTATTATTATTTGGGAACACACTTTATTGGGAACACACTTTTGGGAACTCACTTTTTTTGGGAACACACTTTTGGGAACAGACTTTTTTCGGGAACACACTTATTTTGGGAACATACTTTTTTGGGAACACACTTTTGGGAACACACTTTTTCAGGGAACACATGTATTTTGGGAACACACTTCTTTTGGAACACATTTTTTTGGAACACACTTTTTCTGGGAACACTCTTTTGGGAACACACTTTTGGGAACACATTTTTTGGGGAACACACGTTTGGGAACACTTTTTGGAACACACTTTTTGGGGAACACACTTTGGGGAAAACACATTTTTGGGAACACACTTTTGGGAACACATTTTTTTGGTGAAAACACTTTTGGGAACACACTTTTTTGGGAACACACTTTTGGGAACATAGTTTTTGGGAACATAGTTTTTGGGAAAATATTTTTTGTCGGAACACACTTGTGGGAACACACTTATTTTAGGAACACATTTATTTGGGAACACACTTTTTCGGGATTTTTTTTTTGGATCACACTTTTGGGAACACACTTCTGGAACACACTTTTTTGTGAACACACTTTTTTGGGAACACTCTTTTGGAACACACTTTTTTGGGAACACACTTTTGGGAACACATTTTTTTGGGAACACACTTTTTGGAACACACTTTTTTGGGGAACACACTTTTTTGGGGAACACACTTTTTAGAACACACTTTTTTGGGAACACACTTTTGGGAACACATTTTTTTGGGAACACACTATTGGGAACACATTGTTGGGAACTCACTTTTTTTGGGATCACACTTTTTTTGGCATCACACTTTTTTGGGAACTCGCTTATTTTGGGACCACACTTTTTTGGGGAACACACTTTTGGGAACAAACTTTTTTTGGGAACACTCATTTTTGGGAACACACTTTTGAGAGCACACTTTTGGAACACACTTTTTGCGAACATACTTTTAGGAACACACTTTTTATGGAACACACTTTTGGAACACATTTTTGGGAACACAATTTTGGGAAAATATTTTTTGTGGGAACGCACTTATTTTAGGAACACATTTATTTGGGAACACACTTTTTTGGGAACACTTTTTTGGGAACACAGTTTTTTGGGAACACTCTTTTGGAACGCAGTTTTGGGAACACATTTTTGGCGTCACACTTTTTTTGGGAACACACTTTTTGGAACATACTTTTTTTGGCAACACACTTTTGGAACACACTTTTGGAACACACTTTTGGGAACACACTTTTGGGAACACTCTTTTTTCGGGAACACACTTATTTTGGGAACATAATTTTCTTGGGAACACACTTTTGGGAACATACTTTTGGGAACACACCTTATTTGGGAACACACTTTTGGGAACACACTTTTTTTGGGAACACACTTTTGGGAACACACTTTGGGGAACACACTTTTTTGGGAACACACTTTTGGGAACACACTGTTTTCGGGAACACACTTATTTTGGGAACATATTTTTTTGGGAACACACTTATGGAAACACACATTTTTGGGAACACATTTATTTTGGGACCACACTTCTATTGGGAAAACACTTTTTTGGGAACATACTTTTTTGTGGAACACACTTTTGGGAACATACTTTTTTTGGGAACATACTTTTGGAACACACTTTCGGGAACACACTTTTGGGAACACACTTTTTTTGGGAACACAATTTTTTGGAACTTCTGGTAACACAAACTTTTTGGGGAACACACTTTTTTGGAGAACACACTTTTGGGAACGCACATTTTTTGGCAACACACTTTTGGGAACACGCTTTTTTCGGAACACACATATTTTGGGAACACACTTTTTTAGGGAACATACTTGTTTTGGGAACGCACGTTTTTCGGAAACACACTTTTGGGAGCACACTTTTGGGAACACACTATTGGGAACACATTGTTGGGAACTCACTTTTTTTGGGATCACACTTTTTTTGGCATCACACTTTTTTGGGAACTCGCTTATTTTGGGACCACACTTTTTTGGGGAACACACTTTTGGGAACAAACTTTTTTTGGGAACACTCATTTTTGGGAACACACTTTTGAGAGCACACTTTTGGAACACACTTTTTGCGAACATACTTTTAGGAACACACTTTTTATGGAACACACTTTTGGAACACATTTTTGGGAACACAATTTTGGGAAAATATTTTTTGTGGGAACGCACTTATTTTAGGAACACATTTATTTGGGAACACACTTTTTTGGGAACACTTTTTTGGGAACACAGTTTTTTGGGAACACTCTTTTGGAACGCAGTTTTGGGAACACATTTTTGGCGTCACACTTTTTTTGGGAACACACTTTTTGGAACATACTTTTTTTGGCAACACACTTTTGGAACACACTTTTGGGAACACACTTTTGGGAACACACTTTTGGGTACACACTTTTTTCGGGAACACACTTATTTTGGGAACACACTATTGGGAACACACTTCTGGGAACATTTTTTTGGGAACACTATTTCATGGAACACACTTTTGGAACACACTTTTGGGAACACACTTTTGGGAACACTCTTTTTTCGGGAACACACTTATTTTGGGAACATAATTTTCTTGGGAACACACTTTTGGGAACATACTTTTGGGAACACACCTTATTTGGGAACACACTTTTGGGAACACACTTTTTTTGGGAACACACTTTTGGGAACACACTTTGGGGAACACACTTTTTTGGGAACACACTTTTGGGAACACACTGTTTTCGGGAACACACTTATTTTGGGAACATATTTTTTTGGGAACACACTTATGGAAACACACATTTTTGGGAACACATTTATTTTGGGACCACACTTCTATTGGGAAAACACTTTTTTGGGAACATACTTTTTTGCGGAACACACTTTTGGGAACATACTTTTTTTGGGAACATACTTTTGGAACACACTTTCGGGAACACACTTTTGGGAACACACTTTTTTTGGGAACACAATTTTTTGGAACTTCTGGTAACACAAACTTTTTTGGGAACACACTTTTTTGGAGAACACACTTTTGGGAACGCACATTTTTTGGCAACACACTTTTGGGAACACGCTTTTTTCGGAACACACATATTTTGGGAACACACTTTTTTAGGGAACATACTTGTTTTGGGAACGCACGTTTTTCGGAAACACACTTTTGGGAGCACACTTTTGGGAACACATTTTTGGGAACACACTTTTGGGAACACACTTTTTTTTGGAAAACTCATTTTTGGAACACACTTTTGGGAAAACACTTTTGGGAACATACTTTTATTGGGAACACACTTTTTTTGGGAACTCTCATTTTGGGAACACACTTATTTTGGAACACACATATTTTAAGAACACACTTTTGGGAACACACTTTTGGGAACACACTTTTACGTACACAATTTTGGGAACACTTTTGGGAACAAACTTTTTTTGGGAAAACTCATTTTTGGGAACACACTTTTGAGAGCACACTTTTGGAACACACTTTTTGCGAACACACTTTTGGCAACACACTTTTTTGGGAACACACATATTTTGGGAACACACTTTTTTAGGGAACATACTTGTTTTGGGAACGCACGTTTTTCGGAAAAACACTTTTGGGAGCACACTTTTGGGAACACATTTTTGGGAACACACTTTTGGGAACACACTTTTTTTTGGAAAACTCATTTTTGGAACACACTTTTGGGAAAACACTTTTGGGAACATACTTTTATTGGGAACACACTTTTTTTGGGAACACTCATTTTGGGAACACACTTATTTTGGAACACACATATTTTAAGAACACACTTTTGGGAACACATTTTGGGAACACACTTTTACGTACACAATTTTGGGAACACTTTTGGGAACAAACTTTTTTTGGGAAAACTCATTTTTGGGAACACACTTTTGAGAGCACACTTTTGGAACACACTTTTTGCGAACACACTTTTGGGAACACACTTTTTTTGGGAACAAACTCATTTTTGGAACACACTTTTTTAGGAACACCTTTTTTGGGAACACACTTTTGGGAACACACTTTTTTAGGAACACACTTTTGGGAGCACTCTTTTTTATGAACATACTTTTGGGAACACACTTTTGGGAACACACTTTTTTGTGAACACACTTTTTTCGGGAACACACTTATTTTGGGAACATACTTTTTTTGGGAACACACTTTTGGGAACAAGCTTTTTTGGGAACTCATTTATTTTGGGAATACACTTCTTTTGGAACACACTTTTTGGGAACACACTTTTTCTAGGAACACACTTTTGGGAACACACTTTTTTTGGGAACACACTTTTTTAGGAACACACTTTTGGGAACACACTTTTTTTGGGAACACACTCATTTTTGGAACACACTTTTTTGGGAACACATTTTTTTTGGGAACACTCTTTTGGGAACACAATTTTGGGAACACACTTTTGGGAACACACTTTTGGGAACACACATTTGGGAACACACTTTTTTGGGGAACACACTTTTGGGAACACAATTTTTTTGGGAAAACACTTTTGGGTACACACTTTAAGGAACACACTTTTTGCGATCACACTTTTGGGAACACACTTTTTTTGGGAACACACTTATTTTTGGAACACACTTTTTTGGGAACACACTTTTTTTGGGAACACACTTTTGGGAACACACTTTTTTGGGAACACACTTTTGGGAACACATTTTTTTGTGATCACACTTTTTGGAACACACTTTTTTGTGAACACACTTTTTTTGTGAAAACACTTTTGGGAACACACTTTTTGCGATCACACATTTGGGAACACACTTTTTTTGGGAAAACACTTATTTTTGGAACACACTTTTTTGGGAACACACTTTTTTTGGGAACACACTTTTGGGAACACGCTTTTTGTGTGAACACACTTTTGGGAACACACTTTTGGGAACATACTTTTTTTGGAACACACTTTTGGGAACACATTTTTGGGAACACACTTTTGGGTACAGAATTTTTTCGGGAACACTTATTTTGGGAACATACTTTTTTGGGAGCACACTTTTGGGAACACATTTTTTTGTGATCACACTTTTTCTGGGAACACACTTTTGGGAACACACTTTTTTTGGGAACACAATTTTTGGGGAATACGCTTTGGGGATCACACAGGGAACACTTTTGGGAACACACTTTTTCAGGGAACACATGTATTTTGGGAACACACTTCTTTTGGAACACACTTTTTGGGAACACACATTTTCTGGGAACACACTTTTGGGAACACACTTTTTTTGGGAACACAATTTTTGGGGAACACGCTTTATGAACACACTTTTTTTGGAACATACTTTTGGGAACACATTTTATTTGGGAACACACCTATGGGTACACACTTTTTTTGGAACACAATTTTTTGGGAACACACTTTTTCGGAACACACTTTTGGGAACACACTTTTTTTGGGAACACACTTGTTTTGGGAACACTCTTCTGGGAACACACTTTTGGTAACACACTTTTTTTGGAACACAATTTTTTTGGAACTCACTTTTTGGAACACACTTTTTTGGGAACACTCTTTTTTCGGGAACACACTTATTTTGGGAACATACTTTTTGGGAACACACTTTTGGGAACACACTTTTTCAGGGAACACATGTATTTTGGGAACACACTTCTTTTGGAACACACTTTTTGGGAACACACTTTTTCTGGGAACACACTTTTGGGAACACACTTCTTTTGGAACACACTTTTTGGGAACACACTTTTTCTGGGAACACACTTTTGGGAGCACACTTTATTTGGGAACACACTTTTGGGAACATACTTTTGGGGACACTTTTTTCGTGAACACACTTATTTTGGGAACACACTTTTTTCGGGAACACACTTTTGCGAACACACTTTTTTTGGGAACACAATTTTTTGGGAACACACTTTTTGGAACACACTTTTTTAGGAACACACCTTTGGGAACACACTATTTTCGGGAACACACTTATTTTGGGAACATATTTTTTTGGGAACACACTTTTGGAAACACACATTTTTGGGAACATATTCATTTTGGGACCACACTTCTATTGGGAAGACACTTTTTTTGGGAACACAATTTTTTGGAACTTCTGGGAACACACTTTTTTGGGAACACACTTTTTTGGGACACCATTTTCGGAACACACTTTTGGGGACACACTCTTTTTGGGAACACAATCTATTTGGGAACACACTTTTTGGAACACACTTTTTTGGGAACACAATTTTGGGAACACATTTTTTAAGAACACACTTTTGGGAACACTGTTTTTTTGGGAACACACTTTTGGGAACACACTTTTGGGAACACACTTTTTTGTGAACACACTTTTTTTGGGAAAACACTTTTGGGTACACACTTTTGGGAACACACTTTTTGCGATCACACTTTTGGGAACACACTTTTTTTGTGAACATACTTATTTTTGGAACACACTTTTTTGGGAACACATTTTTTTTGGGAACACACTTTTGGGAACACAATTTTGGGAACACACTTTTGGGAACACACTTTTGGGAACACACATTTGGGAACACACTTTTTTGGGAACACACTTTTTTGGGAACACACTTTTGGGAACACACTTTTTTTGGGAACACACTTTTGGGAACACACTTTTTTAGGAACACACTTTTGGGAACACTCTTTTTTGGGAACAAACTTTTTTTGGGAACACACTTATTTTTGGAACACACTTTTTTGGGAACACACTTTTTTTGGGAACACACTTTTGGGAACACAATTTTGTGAACACACTTTTGGGAAGAAAGTTTTGGGAACACACATTTGGAACATACTTTTTTGGGGAACACACTTTTTTGGGGAACACACCTTTGGGAACGCTTTTGGGAACACACTTTTTTTGGGATCACACTTTTGGGAACACACTTTTTTGGGAACCCACTTTTGGGAACACATTTTTTTGTGATCACAACTTTGGGAACACACTTTTTTTGGGAACACACTTTTTTAGGAACACACTTTTGGGAACACTCTTTTTTTGGGAACACACTTTTGGGTACACACTTTTGGGAACACACTTTTTGCGATCACACTTTTGGGAACACACTTATTTTTGGAACACACTTTTGGGAACACACTTTTGGGAACAGACTTTTTTGGGGAACACACTTTTTTGGGGAATACACCTTTGGGGACGCTTTTGGGAACACATTTTATTTGGGAACACACTTTTGGGAACACACTTGTTTTGGAACACACTTTTGGGAACACATTTTATTTGAGAACACACTTTTGGGAACACACATTTGAGGACACTTTTTTCGGGAACACACTTTGGGAACACACTTTTTTTGGGAACATTTGTTTTGGGACCACACTTCTTTTGGGAACACACTTTTTTTGGGAACACACTTTTTTGGGAACACACTTTTGGGAACACACTTTAGGGGACACTTTTTTCGGGAACACACTTTATTTGGGAACACACTTTTGGGAACACACTTTTGGGGACACTTTTTTCGGGAACACACTTATTTTGGGAACATACTTTTTTTGGGAACACACTTTTGGGAACAAGCTTTTTTGGGAACTCATTTATTTTGGGAATACACTTCTTTTGGAACACAATTTTTGGGGAACACACTTTTTTGAACACACTTGTTTTGGAACACACTTTTGGGAACACATTTTATTTGAGAACACACTTTTGGGAACACACATTTGAGGACACTTTTTTCGGGAACACACTTTGGGAACACACTTTTTTTGGGAACATTTGTTTTGGGACCACACTTCTTTTGGGAACACACTTTTTTTGGGAACACACTTTTTTGGGAACATACTTTTGGGAACACACTTTAGGGGACACTTTTTTCGGGAACACACTTTATTTGGGAACACACTTTTGGGAACACACTTTTGGGGACACTTTTTTCGGGAACACACTTATTTTGGTAACATACTTTTTTTGGGAACACACTTTTGGGAACAAGCTTTTTTGGGAACTCATTTATTTTGGGAATACACTTCTTTTGGAACACAATTTTTGGGGAACACACTTTTTGAACACACTTGTTTTGGAACACACTTTTGGGAACATATTTTATTTGGGAACACACTTTTGGGAACACACATTTGAGGACACTTTTTTCGGGAACACACTTTGGGAACACACTTTTTTTGGGAACATTTGTTTTGGGAACACACTTCTTTTGGGAACACACTTTTTTTGGGAACACACTTTTTTGGGAACACACTTTTGGGAACACACTTTATTTGGGAACACACTTTTGGGTACACACTTTTGGGAACACACTTTTTTGGCAACACACTTTTGGGAACACACTTTTGGGAACACACTTTTTTAGGGAACACACTTATTTTGGGGACACACTATTGGGAACACACTTTTGGGAACACACTTTTTTCGGAACACACTTTTGGGAACACACTTTTTTTGGGAACACACTTGTTTTGGGAACACACTTCTGGGAACACACTTTTGGTAACACACTTTTTTTGGAACACAATTTTTTGGGAACTCACTTTTTGGAACACACTTTTTTGGGAACACTCTTTTTTCGGGAACACACTTATTTTGGGAACATACTTTTTGGGAACACACTTTTGGGAACACACTTTTTTGGTAACACATTAGTTTTGGGACCACACTTCTTTTGGGAACACACTTTTTTGGAACATACTTTTTTTGGGGAACACACATTTGGAACAGACCTTTGGTAACACACTTTTTTTGGGAACACACTTTTGGGAACATACTTTTTCGGGAACACACATATTTTGGGAACATAATTTTTTGGGAACACACTTTTGGGAACACACTTTTTCAGGGAACAAATGTATTTTGGGAACACACTTCTTTTGGAACACACTTTTTGGGAACACACTTTTTCTGGGAACACACTTTTCGGAACACACTTTTTTTGGGAATACAATTTTTGGGAACACACTTTTTTGAACACACTTTTTTTGGAACACACTTTTGGGAACACACTTTATTTGGATACACACTTTTGGGAACACACTTTTTGCGATCACACTTTTGGGAACACACTTTTTGCGATCACACTTTTGGGAACACACTTATTTTTGGAACACACTTTTGGGAACACACTTTTGGGAACACACTTTTTTGGGGAACACACTTTTTTGGGGAACACACCTTTGGGGACGCTTTTGGGAACACACTTTATTTGGGAACACACTTTTGGGAACACACTTTTGGGGACACTTTTTTCGGGAACACACTTTATTTGGGAACACACTTTTGGGAACACACTTTTGGGGACACTTTTTTCGTGAACACACTTATTTTGGGAATACACTTCTTTTGGAACACACTTTTGGGAACACACTTTTTCTAGGAACACACTTGTGGGACACTTTTTTCGGGAACACACTTTTTTCGGGAACACACTTTTGGGAACACACTTTTTTTGGGAACACTATTTTTTGGGAACACACTTTTGGAACACACTTTTTGGGGAACACACCTTTGGGAACACACTATTTTCGGGAACACACTTATTTTGGGAACATATTTTTTTGCGAACACACTTTTGGAAACACACATTTTTGGGAACACATTTATTTTGGGACCACACTTCTATTGGGAACAAACTTTTTTTGGGAACACAATTTTTTGGAACTTCTGGGAACACACTTTTCCCATAAGTGAGTTCTCAAAATTGTGTTCTCAAAAATTGTGTTCCCAAAAGTATGTTCCCAATAAAAGTGTGTTCCCCAAAAATGTGTGTTCCCAAAATATGTGTGTTCCCAAAAAAGTGTGTTCCCAAACGTGTGTTCCCAAATGTGCGATCCCAAATATAGTGTGTTCCCGAAAGTGTGTTCCCAAAAAAGTGTGTTCCCATAAGTGTGTTCCCCAAATAAGTGTGTTTCCAAAAAAGTGTGTTCCAAAAGTGTGTTCCCAAAAGTGTGTTCCCAAAAAAAAGTGTTCCCAAGTGTGTTCCCAAAAAAGTGTGTTCCCAAAAGTGTGTTCCAAAAAAGTGTGTTCCCAAAAGTGTGTTCCCAAAAAATGTGTTCCCAAAAGTGTGTTTCCACAAGTGTGTTCCCACAAAAAATGTTTTCCTAAAAGTGTGTTCCCATAAAAATTGTGTTCCCAAAGTGTGTTCCCCAAAATAGTGTGTTCCCAAAAGTGTGTTCCAAAAGTGTGTTCCCATATAAAGTGTGTTCCCAAAAGTGTGTTCCCAAAAATTGTGTTCCCAAAAAAAGTGTGTTCCCAAAAGTGTGTTCCGAAAAAAGAGTGTTCCCAAAAGTGTGTTGTCAAAAAAGTGTGTTCCCAAACGTGTGTTCCCAAAAGTGTGTTGAAAAAAAGTATGTTGCCTACCTTCGGCAGCTCCCAGTCGACCTCCGTTCTCAGCTCGCTGGGGACCCCTTCACCGACACGCAGGGGCTGGGCGAGCGCGCTGACCAGATATGGATGTCCCGTCGGGAGGACCTGGAAGCCCTAGCCGTCTTTTCCGCGGCGTGGGAAGGCCAACAGCAAGCTGGGGCCGCCGTCGACCCCGTTTCAGGGCGACCCCCGCGGCGAAATCCGGCCGCCATCGGGCACCCCGGTGCCGGCACGCCCTTCTCGCACGGCCCGCCGACAGTTCAGCCAGACGCCACCAGAGGTCGCTGGTGGTCGGCCCAAGCAGCACCACCTCCAATACCGCTGGATGCCACCGGTGGTCGCTGGTGGGCATCCCAGTCTGCACCACCACCGGACACCAGCAGAGGGGGCTAGTGCTATTATCACCGTCGTTGGGGACCAAATGCCAAGCAATGTCGCCCACCTTGTGCCTTTCCGGGAAACGCAAGGGCCGGCCGTCAGTGATTCCTTCGGCGGCCGGCCAGATCCATTCGCTCGGGATCGCCGCACCGGGGGTCGGATCCTCGTGGACACTGGAGCAGAGGTGAGCGTCCTACCTCCTTCCACCGCCGATATCCATACGGGCAAACGCGGCCCCCTCCTCACTGCGGCGAACGGTAGCCCCATCAATACTTACGGGGTCTGCCAGCTCGCCCTTAACTTCGGCGACAGCTGGTTCACGTGGCGGTTCGTCATTGCCGATGTTTCCCAGCCGCTGCTGGGCGTCGACTTCCTGCGGGCGCATTCCATGCTCGTGGATGTCAGGCCGCAGCGCCTGGTGCACTCCAGCACGCTGAGGCCGGTCTCCCCCAACGTCGGACACCTGTCGTCCGTGGATTCGACGTACGCGCGCATCCTGGCGGACTTCCCGGACATTGTGGAAACCCACTTCTCCTCCTCCGCTCCCAAGCACTGGGTGCAGCATCACATCCCCACCACCGGGCCACCCGTGCACGCCCGAGCGCGGCGTCTCGCTCCAGACAAGCTCCGTCTAGCTCGGGAGGAGTTTCGTCAGATGGAGTCAATGGGCATCGTGCGCCCCTACGAGGGCCACCGTCGCCCGAATGGAGGGGTGAGAAAGCACGTGGAGCACCTCGAATACCCTGCGACGCCAGACGACAGGGACGATGGGCCGCGGCAGGCCAGTGGAGGTGTCGCACAACAGCGTTGTATCCCCGGGGGCCACAGGGATCGACTATTCCGCCCTAGCAGCCGCACAGCTGGGGGACGAGGAGAGGGCCACCTATCGTACAGCCGTGTCCGGCCTGCAGCTGGAGCACATTGTCTGTGGCCCCGGGGATACAACGCGACACCTCCACTGGCCTGCCGCGGCCCATCGTCCCTGTCGTCTGGCGTCGCAGGGTATTCGAGGTGCTCCACGGGCTGTTTCACCCCTCCATTCGGGGGACGGTGGCCCTCGTAGCCTCCCGTTTCATATGGCACGGGCTGCGTAAGCAGGTCGCACACTGGGCACGCACCTGCATCCCGTGCCAAACTTCAAAAATCCAGCGACACGTTCGTGCGCCTCTGCAGGAGTTTCGTGTCCCTCGGCAGCGCTTCGACCACATTCATGTGGATATCGTGGGGCCGCTGCCGCCGTCCCGGAGCATGACCCACCTCTTCACTGTGGTCGATCGCTTCACGCGGTGGCCGGACACCTCGACGGCCACCTGCGCGCGGGCCTTGGCGGCGCACTGGATCGCCCGGTTCGGGGAGCCACTGGACATTACATCCGACCGGGGGCCACAGTTCACTTCGGAACTGTGGTCGGCCATGGCAAGACTCTTGGTTGTCAGCCTACACCACACTACAGCGTACCATCCACAGTCGAACGGGTTGGTGGAACGCTTTCACCGCCAGCTGAAGGCTGCCCTGAAGGCTCGGCTCATGGGCCCTGACTGGGTGGACGCCCTGCCGTGGGTTTTGCTGGGGATCCGCACCGCACCCAAGGAGGACTTGACCTCCTCATCCGCCGAGTTGGTGTACGGGGCCCCCTTGACGGTTCCCGGGGAGTTCATCCCACCGGCGCAGGGTCGAGTGGAGCAGACTTCTGACGCCCTGCAACGTCTTCGGCAGACAGTGGGCAGGCTGGCATCTGTGCCCACGTCACGTCATGGGACCTTCCAGCCACACGTCCCTGCCGCTCTGGAGGACTGCCAGTTTGTGTTCCTGCGCAGGGACGCACACCGAGTACCTCTCCAGCCGCCGTACGAGGGCCCCTTCCGGGTCCTGCAACACGGCTCGGCCACATTCGTTCTGGACATGGGGGGTCGCAGAGAGACTGTTTCGGTCGCACGGCTGAAGCCGGCACACGTGGACATTGATCGGCCGGTGCCGGTTGCGCAGCCCCGCCCGCGTGGTCGCCCCCCGTCCACGTTACCCCCGCCAGTGTCTGCTACGACCCCTCCACCTGTCGGTCAGTCGCCGGTCCCTGCGCCGGTCATGGTGCGCACCCGGGCTGGTCGCCTCGTGCGCCCTCCTGTCCGTTTTGTACCTCCGGTTCTTGGGGGGGAGGTCCTGTGGCGGATCAGGCCACTCCTTGGGTCAGCCCCCTCGTTACGTGACGGACAGGCGTAAGGGGTTAAAAGCCAGCCCATGGGGAAGCGTGGCTCATCCCTAGGTGGACTACGCTGTGGGCAGGAGCTCACAGCCTAATAAAGAACCTTACTTAAAACTGCCTGGCGTCTTGCCTTTTCTCTGGCCTCCGCCAGGCCACTACAACACATTTTTTGGGAACACACTTTTTTTGGGAACACACGTTTGGGAACACACTTTTTTGGGAACCCACTTTTGCGAACACACTTTTTTGGGAACACACTTTTGGGAACACCTTTTTTTTGGGAACTCACTTTTGGGAACACACTTTTGGGAACACACTTTTGGGACACACTTTTTTGAGGAACACATTTTTTGGGGGAACACACTTTTGGAACACACTTTTTTGGGAACACACTTTTGGGAACTCACTTTTTTGGGGAACACACTTTGTTTGGGAACACACTTTTGGGAACACACTTTTTTGGGGGACACATTTTTTTGGGGAACACACTTTTGCGAACACACTTTATTTGGGAACACACTTATTTTGGGAACACACTTTTGGTACACTCTTTTTTGGGAACACACTTTTTTGGGAACACACTATTGGGAACACACTTCTGGGAACACACTTTTTTTGGGAACACACTTTTTAGGAGTACACACTTTTGGAAACACACTACTTTGGGAACACACTTTTTTGGGCACACAATTTTTTTGGGAATACACTTTTGGGAACACACTTTTTTGGGAATGCACTTTTGGGAAAACACTTTTAGGAACACACTTTTTATGGGAACACACTTTTGGGAACATATTTTTGGTAACACACTTCTGGGAACACATTTTTTTGGAACACACTTTTTTGGGAACACTCTTTTGGGAACACTTTTTTTGAAAACATAATTTTTGGGCACTCACTTATGGGAACACACCTTTTTGGAACACACTTTATTTGTGAACGCAATTTGGGAACACACTTTTTTGGGAACACACATATTTTGGGAACACACTTTTGGGAACACGCTTCTGGGAACACACTTTATTGGGAACACACTTATTTTGGGAACACACTTTAGTTGGGAACACACTTTTTTTGGAACACACTTTTTTGGGAACACACTTTTGGGAACACACTTTTTTGGGGAACACACTGTTTTAGGGAACACACTGTTTTTGGGAACACACTTGTGGGAACACACTTTTTTGCGAACACACATATTTTGGGTACACACTTTTGGGACACACTTTTATGAGGAACACATTTTTTTGGGAACACACTTTTGGAACACACTTTTTTGGGGAACAGATAATTTTGTGAACAAACGTTTGGGAACACTCTTTTTTGGGGAACACACTTTTTTAGAACACACATTCTTCTGGGAACACACTTTTGGGAACACACTTTTTTGGGAACACACTTTTGGGAACACTTTTTTTTGGGAACACACTTTTGGGAACACACTTTTGGGAACTCACTTTTGGGAACACACTTTTTTGGAAACACACTTTTTTGGGGAACACACTTTTGGGAACACACTTTTTGGGAACACACTTTTTTTGGGAACACACTTTTTTTGGGAACACACGTTTGGGAACAAACTTTTTTGGGATCACACTTTCGGGAACACACTTTTGGGAACACACTTTTTTTGGGAACACAAATTTTGGGAACAAACTTACGGGAGCACAACTTTTTGGGAACACACTTTTGGAAACACACTTTTGTGGGGAACCCACTTTTGGGAACACACTTTTTTGCGAACACACTTTTGGGAAAACACTTTTTTTGGGAACACACTTTTGGGAACACATTTTTTGGGAACTCACTTTTGGGAACACACTTTTTTGCAACACACTTTTGGGAACACTCTTTTTTGGGAACACACTTTTGGGAACACTTTTTTTTGGGAACACACTTTTGGGAACACACTTTTGGGAACTCACTTTTGGGAACACACTTTTTTGGAAACACACTTTTTTGGGGAACACACTTTTGGGAACACACTTTTTGGGGGAACACACTTTTTTTGGGAACACACTTTTTTTGGGAACACACGTTTGGGAACACACTTTTTTGGGAACACACTTTCGGGAACACACTTTATTTGGGATCGCACGTTTGGGAACACACGCTTGGGAACACAGTTTTTTGGGAACACACATATTTTGGGAACAAACTTTTGGAACACACTTTTTTGGGGAACACACATTTATTGGGAACACACTATTGGGAACACAATTCTGGGAACACACTTTTTTGGGGTTCACACTTATTTTGGGTACACACTTTTTTTGGGAACACACTTTTGGGAACACAAATTTTGAGAACACAATTTTGAGAACTCACTTATGGGAGCATACCTTTTTGGAAGACACTATTTGGGAACGCTCTTTTGGGAACACACGTTTGGGAACACACTTTTTTGGGAACACACTTATTTTGGGACACACTTTTGGGAACCCACTTTTGCGAACACTTTTTTGGGAACACACTTTTGGGAACACACTTTATTTGGGAACGCACTTTTGGGAACACACGTTTGGGAACACATTTTTTTGGGAACACATATATTTTGGGAACACACTTTTTTGGGAACACACTTTTTTGGGAACACACTTTTGGGAACACACTTTATTTGGGAATGCACTTTTGGGAACGCACGTTTGGGAACACATTTTTTTGGGAACACATATATTTTGGGAACACACTTTTTTGGGAACACACTTTTTTTGGGAACACACTATTCTGGGAACACACTTTTTTGGGGATCACACTTATTTTGGGAACACACTTTTTTTGGGAACACACCTTTTTGGGAGATACACTTTTGGGAACACAGTTTTTTGGGGAACACACTATTTTGGGAACACACTTTTGGGAACACACTTTTTTGGGGGACACATTTTTTTGGGGAACACACTTTTGGGAACACACATTTGGGAACACACTTTTTTGGGGAACACACTTTTGGGAACACACTATTTTGGGGAACACACTGTTTTTGGGAACACACTTTTTTGGGGAACACACTTTTGGAACACCATTTTGGGGACACACTTTTGGGGACACACTCTTTTTGGGAACACAATCTATTTGGGAACACACTTGTTGGAACACACTTTTTTGGGAACACAATTTGGGAACAGACTTTTTTCGGGAACACACTTATTTTGGGACCACACTACTATTGGGAACACACTTTTGGAACACACTTTTTTGGATCACAATTTTTTGGGGAACACACTTTTGGGAACACAATTTTGGGAACACACTATTGAGAATACACTTCTGGGAACACACTTTTATGGGGAACACTATTTCTGGGAATATACATTTGGGAACACAATTTTTTGGGAACATACTTTTGGGAACACACTTTTGGGAGCACACTTTTTGGAACACACTTTTGCGAACAGACTTTTGGGAACACACTTCTGGGAATATAGTTTTTTTTGGAACACACTTTTTTTGGGAACACACTTTTGGGAACACACTTTTGGGAGCACACTTTTGGGAACACACTTTCTTTGGGAACACACTTTTTTGAGAACACATTGTTGGGAACACACTTTTGGAACACACTTCTTTCGGAACACACTTTTGGGAACACACTTTTTTTGGGAACACGCTTTGTTTGGGATCACACTTTTTTGGGGAACATACTTGGGAGCACACTTTTTTGGGAACACACTTTTTTGGGAACACACTTTTGGGAACACACTTTTGGGAACACACTTTTTTGGCAACACACTTTTGGGAACACACTTTTGGGAACACACTTTTTAGGGAACACACTTATTTTGGGGACACACTATTGGGAACACACTTTTGGTAACACACTTTTTTTGGGAACACAATTTTTTAGGAACTCACTTTTTGGAACACACTTTTTTGGGAACACTCTTTTTTCGGGAACACACTTATTTTGGGAACATACTTTTTTGGGAACACACTTTTGGGAACACACTTTTTTGGCAACACACTTTTGGGAACACACTTTTGGGAACACACTTTTTAGGGAACACACTTATTTTGGGGACACACTATTGGGAACACACTTTTGGTAACACACTTTTTTTGGGAACACAATTTTTTAGGAACTCACTTTTTGGAACACACTTTTTTGGGAACACTCTTTATTCGGGAACACACTTATTTTGGGAACATACTTTTTTGGGAACACATTTGTTTTGGGACCACACTTCTTTTGGGAACAGACTTTTTTGGAACATACTTTTTTGGGAACATACTTGGGAGCACACTTTTTTGAGAACACTCTTTTTTCGGGAACACACTTATTTTGGGAACATACTTTTTTGGGAACTCACTTTTTGGAACACACTTTTTTGGGAACACTCTTTTTTCGGGAACACACTTGTTTTGGGAACATAGTTTTTGGGAACAAGCTTTTTTGGGAATTCATTTATTTTGGGAACACACTTCTTTTGGAACACACTTTTTGAGAAAACACACTTTTTCTAGGAACACACTTTTGGGAACACACTTTTTTTGGGAACACTCTTTTTTCGGGAACATACTTATTTTGGGAACATACTTTTTTGGGAACACACTTTTGGGAACACACATATGGGAACACACTTTTTTGGGGAACACACTTTTGGGAACACAATTTTTTTGGGAAAGTACTTTTGGGTACACACTTTTGGGAACACACTTTTGGGAACACACTTTTGGGAACACACTTTTTTTGGGAACACCCTTATTTTTGGAACACACTTTTTTGGGAACACACTTTTTTTGGGATCACACTTTTGGGAACACAATTTTGGGAACACACTTTTGGGAAGACACCTTTGGGAACGCTTTTGGGAACACACTTTTTTTGGGATCACACTTTTGGGAACACACTTTTTTGGGAACACCCTTATTTTTGGAACACACTTTTTTGGGAACACACTTTTTTTGGGATCACACTTTTGGGAACACAATTTTGGGAACACACTTTTGGGAAGACACCTTTGGGAACGCTTTTGGGAACACACTTTTTTTGGGATCACACTTTTGGGAACACACTTTTTTGGGAACACACTTTTGGGAACACACTTTTTGCGATCACACTTTTGGGAACACACTTTTTTTGGGAACACACTTATTTTTGGAACACACTTTTTTGGGAACACTCTTTTTTGGGAACACACTTTTGGGAACACACTTTTGGGAACACTTTTTTGTGAACACACTTTTTTTGGGAAAATACTTTTGGGTACATACTTTTGGGAACACACTTTTTGCGATCACACTTTTGGGAACACACTTTTTTTGGGAACACACTTATTTTTGGAACACACTTTTTTGGGAACACACTTTTTTTGGGAACACACTTTTGGGAACACAATTTTGCGAACACACTTTTGGGAACACACTTTTGGGAACACACATTTGGGAACACACTTTTTTGGGGAACACACTTTTGGGAACACAATTTTTTTGGAAAACACTTTTGGGTACACAATTTTGGGAACACATATTTGCGATCACACTTTTGGGAACACACTTTTTTTGGGAACACACTTATTTTTGGAACACACTTTTTTGGGAACACACTTTTTTTGGGAACACACTTTTGGGAACACAATTTTGGGAACACACTTTTGGGAAGACAGTTTTGGGAACACACATTTGGAACACACTTTTTTGGGAACACACTTTTTTGGGGAACACACCTTTGGGAACGCTTTTGGGAACACACTTTTTTTGGGATCACACTTTTGGGAACACAGTTTTTTGGGAACACACTTTTTTAGGAACACACTTTTGGCAACACTCTTTTTTTGGGATCACATTTTTGGTAACACACTTTTGGGAACACACTTTTTTGTGAACACACTTTTTTTGGGAAAACACTTTTGGGTACACACTTTTGGGAACACACTTTTTGCGATCACACTTTTGGGAACACACTTTTTGCGATCACACTTTTGGGAACACACTTTTTTTGTGAACACATTATTTTTGGAACACACTTTTGGGAACACACTTTTGGGAACACACTTTTTTGGGGAACACACCTTTGGGGACGCTTTTGGGAACACACTATATTTGGGAACACACTTTTGGGAACACACTTTTGGGGACACTTTTTTCGGGAACACACTTTATTTGGGAACACACTTTTGGGAGCACACTTTTTTTGTGAACACATTATTTTTGGAACACACTTTTGGGAACACACTTTTGGGGACACTTTTTTCGGGAACACACTTTATTTGGGAACAAACTTTTGGGAACAGACTTTTGAGGACACTTTTTTCGGGAACACACTTATTTTGGGAACATACTTTTTTTGGAAACACACTTTTGGGAACATGCTTTTTTGGGAACTCATTTATTTTGGGAATACACTTCTTTTGGAACACACTTTTTGGGAACACACTTTTTCTATGAACACACTTTTGGGAACACACTTTTATTGGGAACACAATTTTTGGGGAACACACTTTTATGAACACACTTGTTTTGGAACACACTTTTGGGAACACATTTTATTTGGGAACACACTTTTGGGAAAACACATTTGAGGACACTTTTTTCGGAAAAACACTTTGGGAACACACTTTTTTTGGGAACATTTGTTTTGGGACCACACTTCTTTTGGGAACACACTTTTTTTTGGGAACACACTTTTTTGGGAACACACTTTTGGGAACACACTTTATTTGGGAACATACTTTTGGGAACACACTTTTGGGAACACACTTTTTTAGGGAACACACTTATTTTGGGGACACACTATTGGGAACACACTTTTGGGAACACACTTTTTTCGGAACACACTTTTGGGAACACACTTTTTTTGGGAACACACTTGTTTTGGGAACACACTTCTGGGAACACACTTTTGGGAACACACTTTATTTGGGAACACACTTTTGGGTACACACATTTTTTGGAACACAATTTTTTGGGAACACACTTTTTTCGGAACACACTTTTGGGAACACACTTTTTTTGGGAACACACTTCTGGGGACACTCTTTTGTTAAAACACTTTTTTTGGAACACAATTTTTTGGGAACTGCCTTTTTGGAACACACTTTTTTGGGAACACTCTTTTTTCGGGAACACACTTATTTTGGGAACATACTTTTTGGGAACACACTTTTGGGAACACACTTTTTTGGTAACACATTTGTTTTGTGACCACACTTCTTTTGGGAACACACTTTTTTGAACATACTTTTTTTGGTGAACACACATTTGGAACACAACTTTGGGAACACACTTTTTTTGGGAACACACTTTCGGGGAACATACTTTTTTCGGGAACATACATATTTTGGGAACATACTTTTTTGGGAACACACTTTTGGGAACAAACTTTTTCAGGGAACACATGTATTTTGGGAACGCACTTCTTTTGGAACACACTTTTTGGGAACACACTTTTTCTGGGAACACAATTTTGGGAACACACTTTTTTTGGGAACACAATTTTTGGGGAACACACTTTTTTGAACACACTTTTTTTGGAACACACTTTTGGGAACACACTTTATTTGGGAACACACTTTTGGGAACACACTTTTGGGGACACTTTTTTCGTGAACACACTTATTTTGGGAACACACTTTTTTCGGGAACACACTTTTGGGAACACACTTTTTTTGGGAACACACTTATTTTGGGAACATATTTTTTTGGGAACACACTTTTGGAAACACACATTTTTGGGAACACATTTATTTTGGGACCACACTTCTATTGGGAACACACTTTTTTTGGGAACACAATTTTTTGGAACTTCTGGGAACACACTTTTTTGGGAACACACTTTTTTGGGGAACACACTTTTGGGAACGCACTTTTTTTGGCAACACACTTATGGGACACCATTTTCGGAACACACTTTTGGGGACACACTCTTTTTGGGAACACAATCTATTTGGGAACACACTTTTTGGAACACACTTTTTTGGGAACACAATTTTGGGAACACACTTTTTTAGGATCACACTTTTGGGAACACTCTTTTTTTGGGAACACACTTTCGGGAACACACTTTTGGGAACACACTTTTTTGTGAACACACTTTTTTTGGGAAAACACTTTTGGGTACACACTTTTGGGAACACACTTTTTGCGATCACACTTTTGGGAACACACTTTTTTTGTGAACATACTTATTTTTGGAACACACTTTTTTGGGAACACATTTTTTTTGGGAACACAGTTTTGGGAACACAATTTTGGGAACACACTTTTGGGAACACACTTTTGGGAACACACATTTGGGAACACACTTTTTTGGGGAACACACTTTTGGGAACACACTTTTTTTGGGAACACACTTTTGGGAACACACTTTTTTAGGAACACACTTTTGGGAACACTCTTTTTTGGGAACACACTTTTGGGAACACACTTTTGGGAACACTTTTTTGTGAACACACTTTTTTTGGGAAAATACTTTTGGGTACATACTTTTGGGAACACACTTTTTGCGATCACACTTTTGGGAACACACTTTTTTTGGGAACACACTTATTTTTGGAACACACTTTTTTGGGAACACACTTTTTTTGGGAACACACTTTTGGGAACACAATTTTGCGAACACACTTTTGGGAACACACTTTTGGGAACACACATTTGGGAACACACTTTTTTGGGGAACACACTTTTGGGAACACAATTTTTTTGGAAAACACTTTTGGGTACACAATTTTGGGAACACATATTTGCGATCACACTTTTGGGAACACACTTTTTTTGGGAACACACTTATTTTTGGAACACACTTTTTTGGGAACACACTTTTTTTGGGAACACACTTTTGGGAACACAATTTTGGGAACACACTTTTGGGAAGACAGTTTTGGGAACACACATTTGGAACACACTTTTTTGGGAACAGACTTTTTTGGGGAACACACCTTTGGGAACGCTTTTGGGAACACACTTTTTTTGGGATCACACTTTTGGGAACACAGTTTTTTGGGAACACACTTTTTTAGGAACACACTTTTGGCAACACTCTTTTTTTGGGATCACATTTTTGGTAACACACTTTTGGGAACACACTTTTTTGTGAACGCACTTTTTTTGGGAAAACACTTTTGGGTACACACTTTTGGGAACACACTTTTGCGATCACACTTTTGGGAACACACTTTTTGCGATCACACTTTTGGGAACACACTTTTTTTGTGAACACATTATTTTTGGAACACACTTTTGGGAACACACTTTTGGGAACACACTTTTTTGGGGAACACACCTTTGGGGACGCTTTTGGGAACACACTTTATTTGGGAACACACTTTTGGGAACACACTTTTGGGGACACTTTTTTCGGGAACACACTTTATTTGGGAACACACTTTTGGGAACACACTTTTGGGGACACTTTTTTCGGGAACACACTTTATTTGGGAACAAACTTTTGGGAACACACTTTTGAGGACACTTTTTTCGGGAACACACTTATTTTGGGAACATACTTTTTTTGGGAACACACTTTTGGGAACATGCTTTTTTGGGAACTCATTTATTTTGGGAATACACTTCTTTTGGAACACACTTTTTGGGAACACACTTTTTCTATGAACACACTTTTGGGAACACACTTTTATTGGGAACACAATTTTTGGGGAACACACTTTTATGAACACACTTGTTTTGGAACACACTTTTGGGAACACATTTTATTTGGGAACACACTTTTGGGAAAACACATTTGAGGACACTTTTTTCGGAAAAACACTTTGGGAACACACTTTTTTTGGGAACATTTGTTTTGGGACCACACTTCTTTTGGGAACACACTTTTTTTTGGGAACACACTTTTTTGGGAACACACTTTTGGGAACACACTTTATTTGGGAACATACTTTCGGGAACACACTTTTGGGAACACACTTTTTTAGGGAACACACTTTTGGGAACACACTTTTGGGGACACTTTTTTCGGGAACACACTTTATTTGGGAACACACTTTTGGGAACACACTTTTGGGGACACTTTTTTCGGGAACACACTTTATTTGGGAACAAACTTTTGGGAACACACTTTTGAGGACACTTTTTTCGGGAACACACTTATTTTGGGAACATACTTTTTTTGGGAACACACTTTTGGGAACATGCTTTTTTGGGAACTCATTTATTTTGGGAATACACTTCTTTTGGAACACACTTTTTGGGAACACACTTTTTCTATGAACACACTTTTGGGAACACACTTTTATTGGGAACACAATTTTTGGGGAACACACTTTTATGAACACACTTGTTTTGGAACACACTTTTGGGAACACATTTTATTTGGGAACACACTTTTGGGAAAACACATTTGAGGACACTTTTTTCGGAAAAACACTTTGGGAACACACTTTTTTTGGGAACATTTGTTTTGGGACCACACTTCTTTTGGGAACACACTTTTTTTTGGGAACACACTTTTTTGGGAACACACTTTTGGGAACACACTTTATTTGGGAACATACTTTTGGGAACACACTTTTGGGAACACACTTTTTTAGGGAACACACTTATTTTGGGGACACACTATTGGGAACACACTTTTGGGAACACACTTTTTTCGGAACACACTTTTGGGAACACACTTTTTTTGGGAACACACTTGTTTTGGGAACACACTTCTGGGAACACACTTTTGGGAACACACTTTTTTTGGGAACACAATTTTTGGGAACACACTTTTTTGAACACACTTTTTTTGGAACACACTTTTGGGAACACAATTTATTTGGGAACACACTTTTGGGAACACACTTTTGGGGACACTTTTTTCGGGAACACACTTATTTTGGGAACATACTTTTTTTGGGAACACACTTTTGGGAACAAGCTTTTTTGGGAACTCATTTATTTTGGGGATACACTTCTTTTGGAACACACTTTTTGGGAACACACTTTTTCTAGGAACACACTTTTGGGAACACACTTTTTTTGGGAACACACTTTTTTAGGAACACACTTTTGGGAACACTCTTTTTTTGGGAACACACTTTTGGGAACACACTTTTTCGTGAACACACTTTTTTTGGGAAAACACTTTTGGGTACACACTTTTGGGAACACACTTTTTGCGATCAGACTTTTCGGAACACACTTTTTTTGGGAACACACTTATTTTTGGAACACACTTTTTTGGGAACACACTTTTTTTGGGAACACTCTTTTGGGAACACAATTTTGGGAACACACTTTTGGGAAGACACTTTTGGGAACACACATTTGGAACACACTTTTTTGGGGAACACACTTTTTTGTGGAACACACCTTTGGGAACGCTTTTGGGAACACACTTTTTTTGGGATCACACTTTTAGGAACACACTTTTTTGGGAACACACTTTCGGGAAGCCATTTTTTTGTGATCACACTTTTTGGAACACACTTTTTTGTGAACACACTTTTTTTGGGAAAACACTTTTGGGAACACACTTTTTGCGATCACACTTTTGGGAACACACTTTTTTTGGGAACACACTTATTTTTGGAACACACTTTTTTGGGAACACACTTTTTTTGGGAACACACTTTTGGGAACACTTTTTTTGTGTGAACACACTTTTGGGAACACACTTTTGGGAACATACTTTTTTTGAACACACTTTTGGGAACACATTTTTGGGAACACACTTTTGGGTACAGACTTTTTTCGGGAACACACTTATTTTGGGAACATACTTTTTTGGGAACACACTTTTGGGAACACACTTTTTCAGGGAACACATGTATTTTGGGAACACACTTCTTTTGGAACACACTTTTTGGGAACACACATTTTCTGGGAAAACACTTTTGGGAACACGCTTTTTTGAACACACTTTTTTTGGAACACACTTTTGGGAACACATTTTATTTGGGAACACACTTTTGGGAACACACATTTGAGGACACTTTTTTCGGGAACACACTTTGGGAACACACTTTTTTTGAGAACTTTTTTTTGGGACCACACTTCTTTTGGGAACACACTTTTTTTGGGAACACACTTTTTTGGGAACACACTTTTTTTGGGAACACACTTTTTTGGGAACACACTTTTGGGAACACACTTTATTTGGGAACACACTTTTGTGTACACACTTTTTTTGGAACACAATTTTTTGGGAACACACTTTTTTCGGAACACACTTTTGGTAACACACTTTTTTTGGGAACACACTTGTTTTGGGAACACACTTCTGGGAACACACTTTTGGTAACACACTTTTTTTGGAACACAATTTTTTGGGAACTCACTTTTTGGAACACACTTTTTTGGGAACACTCTTTTTTCGGGAACACACTTATTTTGGGAACATACTTTTTGGGAACACTCTTTTGGGAACACACTTTTTTGGTAACACTTTTCTTTTGGGACCACACTTCTTTTGGGAACACACTTTTTTTGCACATACTTTTTTTGGGGAACACACATTTGGAACACACCTTTGGGAACACACTTTTTTTGGGAACACACTTTTGGGAACATACTTTTTTCGGGAACACACATATTTTGGCAACATACTTTTTTGGGAACACGCTTTTGGGGACACACTTTTTCAGGGAACACATGTATTTTGGGAACACACTTTTTGGGAACACACTTTTTCTGGGAACACACTTTTTCTGGGAACACACTTTTGGGAACACACTTTTTTGGGAACACAATTTTTGGGGAACACACCTTTTTGAACACACTTTTTTTGGAACACACTTTTGGGAACACACTTTTTGGAACACACTTTTTTGGGAACACACCTTTGGGAACACACTATTTTCGGGAACACACTTATTTTGGGAACATATTTTTTTGGTAACACACTTTTGGAAACACACATTTTTGGGAACACATTTATTTTGGGACCACACTTCCTTTGGGAACACACTTTTGGGAACACACTTTTTGCGATCACACTTTTGGGAACACACTTTTTTTGTGAACATACTTATTTTTGGAATACACTTTTTTGGGAACACATTTTTTTTGGGAACACACTTTTGGGAACACAATTTTGGGAACACACTTTTGGGAACACACTTTTGGGAACACACATTTGGGAACACACTTTTTTGGGGAACACACTTTTGGGAACACACTTTTTTTGGGAACACACTTTTGGGAACACACTTTTGGGAAGACTTTTTTGTGAACACACTTTTTTTAGGAAACACACTTTTTGCGATCACACTTTTGGGAACACACTTTTTTTGGGAACACACTCATTTTTGGAACACACTTTTTTGGGAACACACTTTTTTTGGGAACACACTTTTGGGAACACAATTTTGCGAACACACTTTTGGGACACACTTTTGGGAACACACATTTGGGAACACACTTTTTTGGGGAACACACTTTTGGGTACACACTTTTGGGAACACACTTTTTGCGATTACACTTTTGGGAACACACTTTTTTTGGGAACACACTTATTTTTGGAACACACTTTTTTGGGAACACACTTTTTTGGGAACACACTTTTGCGAACACAATTTTGGGAACACACTTTTGGGAAGACACTTTTGGGAACACACATTTGGAACACACTTTTTTGGGGAACACACTTTTTTGGGGAACACACTTTTGGGAACGCTTTTGGGAACACACTTATTTTGGGATCACACGTTTGGGAGCACACTTTTTTGGGAACAAACTTTTGGGAACACATTTTTTTTGTGATCACACTTTTGGGAACACACTTTTTTTGGGAACAAACTTTTTTAGGAACACACTTTTGGGAACACTCTTTTTTTGGGAACACACTTTTGGGAACAAGCTTTTTTGGGAACTCATTTATTTTGGGAATACACCTCTTTTGGAACACATTTTTTGGGAACACACTTTTTCTGGGAACACACTTTTGGGAACACACTTTTTTTGGGAACACAATTTTTGGGGAACACACTTTTTTGAACACACTTGTTTTGGAACACACTTTTGGGAACACATTTTATTTGGGAACACACTTTTGGGAACACACATTTGAGGACACATTTTTCGGGAACACACTTTGGGAACACACTTTTTTTGGGAACATTTGTTTTGGGACCACACTTCTTTTGGGAACACACTTTTTTTGGGAACACACTTTTTTGGGAACACACTTTTGGGAACACACTTTATTTGGGAACACACTTTTGGGAACTCATTTATTTTGGGAATACACCTCTTTTGGAACACATTTTTTGGGAACACACTTTTTCTGGGAACACACTTTTGGGAACACACTTTTTTTGGGAACACAATTTTTGGGGAACACACTTTTTTGAACACACTTGTTTTGCAACACACTTTTGGGAACACATTTTATTTGGGAACACACTTTTGGGAACACACATTTGAGGACACATTTTTCGGGAACACACTTTGGGAACACACTTTTTTTGGGAACATTTGTTTTGGGACCACACTTCTTTTGGGAACACACTTTTTTTGGGAACACACTTTTTTGGGAACACACTTTTGGGAACACACTTTATTTGGGAACACACTTTTGGGTACACACTTTTGGGAACACACTTTTTTGGCAACACACTTTTGGGAACACACTTTTGGGAACACACTTTTTTAGGGAACACACTTATTTTGGGGACACACTATTGGGAACACACTTTAGGGAACACACTTTTTTCGGAACACACTTTTGGGAACACACTTTTTTTGGGAACACACTTGTTTTGGGAACACACTTCTGGGAACACACTTTTGGTAACACACATTTTTTGGAACACAATTTTTTGTGAACTCACTTTTTGGAACGCACTTTTTTGGGAACACTCTTTTTTCGGGAACACACTTATTTTGGGAACATACTTTTTGGGAACACACTTTTGGGAACACACTTTTTTGGTAACACATTAGTTTTGGGACCACACTTCTTTTGGGAACACACTTTTTTGGAACATACTTTTTTTGGGGAACACACATTTGGAACACACCTTTGGGAACACAATTTTTTTGGGAACACACTTTTGGGAACATACTTTTTTCGGGAACACACATATTTTGGGAACATACTTTTATGGGAACACACTTTTGGGAACACACTTTTTCAGGGAACACATGTATTTTGGGAACACACTTCTTTTGGAACACGCTTTTTGGGAACACACTTTTTATGTGAACACACTTTTGGGAACACACTTTTTTTGGGAACACAATTTTTGGGGAACACACTTTTTTGAACACACTTTTTTTGGAACACACTTTTGGGAACACACTTTATTTGGGAACACACTTTTGGGAACACACTTTTGGGGACACTTTTTTCGTGAACACACTTATTTTGGGAACATACTTTTTTTGGGAACACACTTTTGGGAACAAGCTTTTTTGGGAACTCATTTATTTTGGGAATACACTTCTTTTGGAACACACTTTTTGGGAACACACTTTTTCTAGGAACACACTTGTGGGACACTTTTTTCGGGAACACACTTTTTTCGGGAACACACTTTTGGGAACACACTTTTTTTGGGAACACAATTTTTTGGGAACACACTTTTTGGAACACACTTTTTTGGGAACACACCTTTGGGAACACACTATTTTCGGGAACACACTTATTTTGGGAACATATTTTTTTGGGAACACACTTTTGGAAACACACATTTTTGGGAACACATTTATTTTGGGACCACACTTCTATTGGGAACAAACTTTTTTTGGGAACACAATTTTTTGGAACTTCTGGGAACGCACTTTTCCCATAAGTGAGTTCTCAAAATTGTGTTCTCAAAAATTGTGTTCCCAAAAGTGTGTTCCCAAAAAAGTGTGTACCCAGAATTGTGTTCCCAATAGTGTGTTCCCAATAAAAGTGTGTTCCCCAAAAATGTGTGTTCCCAAAATATGTGTGTTCCCAAAAAAGTGTGTTCCCAAACGTGTGTTCCCAAAAATGCGATCCCAAATAAAGTGTGTTCCCGAAAGTGTGTTCCCAAAAAAGTGTGTTCCCATAAGTGTGTTCCCCAAATAAGTGTGTTTCCAAAAAAGTGTGTTCCAAAAGTGTGTTCCCAAAAGTGTGTTCCCAAAAGTGTGTTCCCAAAAAAAAGTGTTCCCAAGTGTGTTCCCAAAAAAGTGTGTTCCCAAAAGTGTGTTCCAAAAAAGTGTGTTCCCAAAAGTGTGTTCCCAAAAAATGTGTTCCCAAAAGTGTGTTTCCACAAGTGTGTTCCCACAAAAAATGTTTTCCTAAAAGTGTGTTCCCATAAAAATTGTGTTCCCAAAGTGTGTTCCCCAAAATAGTGTGTTCCCAAAAGTGTGTTCCAAAAGTGTGTTCCCATATAAAGTGTGTTCCCAAAAGTGTGTTCCCAAAAATTGTGTTCCCAAAAAAAGTGTGTTCCCAAAAGTGTGTTCCGAAAAAAGTGTGTTCCCAAAAGTGTGTTGCCAAAAAAGTGTGTTCCCAAACGTGTGTTCCCAAAAGTGTGTTGAAAAAAAGTGTATTGCCTACCTTCGGCAGCTCCCAGTCGATCTCCGTTCTCCACGCTGGGGACCCCTTCACCGACACGCAGGGGCTGGGCGAGCGCGCTGACCAGATATGGATGTCCCGTCGGGAAGACCTGGAAGCCCTAGCCGTCTTTTCCGCGGCGTCGGAAGGCCAACAGCAAGCTGGGGCCGCCGTCGACCCCGTTTCAGGGCGACCCCCGCGGCGAAATCCGGCCGCCATCGGGCACCCCGTTGCCGGCACGCCCTTCTCGCACGGCCCGCCGACAGTTCAGCCAGACGCCACCAGAGGTCGCTGGTGGTCGGCCCAAGCAGCACCACCTCCAATACCGCTGGATGCCACCGGTGGTCGCTGGTGGGCATCCCAGTCTGCACCACCACCGGACACCAGCAGAGGGGGCTGGTGCTATTATCACCGTCGTTGGGGACCGTATGCCAAGCAATGTCGCCCACCTTGTGCCTTTCCGGGAAACGCAAGGGCCGGCCGTCAGTGATTCCTTCGGCGGCCCGCCAGATCCATCGCGTGTTCGCTCGGGATCGCCGCACCGGGGGTCGGATCCTCGTGGACACTGGAGCAGAGGTGAGCGTCCTACCTCCTTCCACCGCCGATATCCATACGGGCAAACGCGGCCCCCTCCTCACTGCGGCGAACGGTAGCCCCATCAATACTTACGGGGTCTGCCAGCTCGCCCTTAACCTCGGCGACAGCTGGTTCACGCGGCGGTTCGTCATTGCCGATGTTTCCCAGCCGCTGCTGGGCGTCGACTTCCTGCGGGCGCATTCCATGCTCGTGGATGTCAGGCGGCAGCGCCTGGTGCACTCCAGCACGCTGAGGCCGGTCTCCCCCAACGTCGGACACCTGTCGTCCGTGGATGCGACGTACGCGCGCATCCTGGCGGACTTCCCGGACATTGTGGAAACCCACTTCTCCTCCTCCGCTCCCAAGCACGGGGTGCAGCATCACATCCCCACCACCGGGCCACCCGTGCACGTCCGAGCGCGGCGTCTCGCTCCAGACAAGCTCCGTCTAGCTCGGGAGGAGTTTCGTCAGATGGAGTCAATGGGCATCGTGCGCCCCTACGAGGGCCACCGTCGCCCGAATGGAGGGGTGAGAAAGCCCGTGGAGCACCTCGAATACCCTGCGACGCCAGACGACAGGGACGATGGGCCGCGGCAGGCCAGTGGAGGTGTCGCACAACAGCGTTGTATCACCGGGGGCCACAGGGATCGACTATTCCGCCCTAGCAGCCGCACAGCTGGGGGACGAGGAGAGGGCCACCTATCGTACAGCCGTGTCCGGCCTGCAGCTGGAGGACATTGTCTGTGGCCCCGGGGATACAACGCTGTTGTGCGACACCTCCACTGGCCTGCCGCGGCCCATCGTCCCTGTCGTCTGGCGTCGCAGGGTATTCGAGGTGCTCCACGGGCTGTCTCACCCCTCCATTCGGGCGACGGTGGCCCTCGTAGCCTCCCGTTTCATGTGGCACGGGCTGCGTAAGCAGGTCGCGCATTGGGCACGCACCTGCATCCCGTGCCAAACTGCAAAAATCCAGCGACACGTGCGTGCGCCTCTGCAGGAGTTTCGTGTCCCTCGGCAGCGCTTCGACCACATTCATGTGGATATCGTGGGGCCGCTGCCGCCGTCCCGGGGCATGACCCACCTCTTCACTGTGGTCGATCGCTTCACGCGGTGGCCGGAGGCCATTCCGCTGGCGGACACCTCGACGGCCACCTGCGCGCGGGCCTTGGCGGCGCACTGGATCGCCCGGTTCGGGGAGCCACTGGACATTATACCCGACCGGGGGCCACAGTTCACTTCGGAACTGTGGTCGGCGATGGCAAGACTCTTGGGTGTCCGCCTACACCACACTACGGCGTACCATCCACAGTCGAACGGGTTGGTGGAACGCTTTCACCGCCAGCTGAAGGCTGCCCTGAAGGCTCGGCTCACGGGCCCTGACTGGGTGGACGCCCTGCCGTGGGTTTTGCTGGGGATCCGCACCGCACCCAAGGAGGACTTGACCTCCTCCTCCGCCGAGTTGGTGTACGGGGCCCCCTTGACGGTTCCCGGGGAGTTCATCCCACCGGCGCAGGGTCGAGTGGAGCAGCCTTCTGACGCCCTGCAACGTCTTCGGCAGACGGTGGGCAGGCTGGCACCTGTGCCCACGTCACGTCATGGGACCTTCCAGCCACACGTCCCTGCCGCTCTGGAGGACTGCCAGTTTGTGTTCCTGCGCAGGGACGCACACCGATTACCTCTCCAGCCGCCGTACGAGGGCCCCTTCCGGGTCCTGCAACACGGCTCGGCCACATTCGTTCTGGACATGGGGGGTCGCAGAGAGACTGTTTCGGTCGCACGGCTGAAGCCGGCACACGTGGACATTGATCGGCCGGTGCCGGTTGCGCAGCCCCGCCCGCGCGGTCGTCCCCCGTCCACGTTACCCCCGCCAGTGTCTGCTACGACCCCTCCACCTGTCGGTCAGTCGCCGGTCCCTGCGCCGGTCATGGTGCGCACCCGGGCTGGTCGCCTCGTGCGCCCTCCTATCCGTTTTGTACCTCCGGTTCTTGGGGGGGGGGGTCCTGTGGCGGATCAGGCCACTCCTTGGGTCAGCCCCCTCGTTACGTGACGGACAGGCGTAAGGGGTTAAAAGCCAGCCCATGGGAGGCGTGGCTCATCCCTAGGTGCACTACGCTGTGGGCAGGAGCTCACAGCCTAATAAAGAACCTTACTTAAAACTGCCTGGCGTCTTGCCTTTTCTCTGGCCTCCGCCAGGCCACTACAACACTTTTTTTGGGAACACACTTTTTTTGGGAACACACGTTTGGGAACACACTTTTTTGGGAACACACTTTCGGGAACACACTTTTGGGAACACACTTTTTTTGGGAACACACTTTTAGGAATACACTTTTGTGGGGAACCCACTTTTGTGAACACACTTTTTTGGGAACACACTTTTGGGAACACCTTTTTTTTGTTAACTCACTTTTGGGAACACACTTTTGGGAACACACTTTTGGGAACACACTTTTGGGAACACACTTTTGGGAACACACTTTTTTGGGAACACACATATTTTGGGAACACACTTTTGGGACACACTTTTTTGAGGAACACATTTTTTTTGGGAACACACTTTTGGAACACACTTTTTTGGGAACACACTTTTGGGAACTCACTTTTTTGGGGAACACACTTTTTTTGGGAACACACTTTTTTGGGAACACACTTTTGGGAACACACTTTTTTGGGGGACACATTTTTTTGGGGAACACACTTTTGGGAACGCACTTTATTTGGGAACACACTTATTTTGGGAACACACTTTTGGTACACTCTTTTTTGGGAACACACTTTTTTGGGAACACACTATTGGGAACACACTTCTGGGAACACACTTTTTTTGGGAACACACTTTTTTGGAGTACACACTTTTGGAAACACACTATTTTGGGAACACACTTTTTTGGGCACACAAATTTTTTGGGAACACACTTTTGGGAACACACTCTTTTGGGAATGCACTTTCGGGAAAACACTTTTGGGAACACACTTTTTATGGGAACACACTTTTGGGAACATATTTTTGGTAACACACTTCTGGGAACACATTTTTTTGGAACACACTTTTTTGAGAACACTCTTTTGGGAACACTTTTTTTGAAAACATAATTTTTGGGCACTCACTTATGGGATCACAACTTTTTGGAACACACTTTATTTGTGAACGCAATTTGGGAACACACTTTTTTGGGAACACAAAATATTTTGGGAACACACTTTTGGGAACACGCTTCTGGAACACACTTTATTGGGAACACACTTATTTTGGGAACACACTTTTGTTGGGAACACACTTTTTTTGGAACACACTTTTTTGGGAACACACTTTTGGGAACACACTTTTTGGGGAACACACTGTTTTAGGGAACACACTGTTTTTGGGAACACACTTTTGGGAACACACTTTTTTGCGAACACACATATTTTGGGTACACACTTTTGGGATACACTTTTATGCGGAACACATTTTTTTGGGAACACACTTTTGGAACACACTTTTTTGGGGAACAGATTATTTTGTGAACAAACGTTTGGGAACACACTTTTTGGAACACCCTTTTTTGGGAACACACTTTTTTGGAACACACATTCTTCTGGGAACACACTTTTTTGGGGAACACACTTGTTTTGGGAACACACTTTTTTTGGAACACACTTTTTTGGGAACACACTTTTGGGAACACACTTTTTTGGGGAACACACTGTTTTAGGGAACACACTGTTTTTGGGAACACACTTTTGGGAACACACTTTTTTGCGAACACACATATTTTGGGTACACACTTTTGGGATACACTTTTATGCGGAACACATTTTTTTGGGAACACACTTTTGGAACACACTTTTTTGGGAACAGATTATTTTGTGAACAAACGTTTGGGAACACACTTTTTGGAACACTCTTTTTTGGGGAACACAATTTTTGGAACACACATTCTTCTGGGAACACACTTTTTTGGGGAACACACTTGTTTTGGGAACACACTTTTTTTGGGAACACACTTTTTTGGGAACACAATTTTTTGGGGAACACACTGTTTTTGGGAACACACTTTTTTGGGAACACACTTTTGGGGACACACTTTTGGGAACACACTTTTTTGGGAACACAAATATTTTGGGAACACACTTTTGGAACGCACTTTTTTGAGGAACACATTTTTTTTGGGAACACACTTTTGGAACACACTTTTTTGGGAACACACTTATTTTGGGAACACACTTTTGGGAACACACTTCTGGGAACACACTTTTTGAAACATACTTTTTTGGGAACACTCTTTTGGGAACACACTTTTTTTGGGAACACACTTATTTTGGCAACACATTTTTGGGAACACACTTTTTTGGGGAACACACTTTTGGGAACTCACTTTTTTGGGGAACACACTTTTTTTGGGAACACACTTTTTTGGGAACACACTTTTGGGAACACACTTTTTTGGGGGACAC
Organism: Rhinoraja longicauda; assembly: GCF_053455715.1. Taxonomy (NCBI): domain Eukaryota; kingdom Metazoa; phylum Chordata; class Chondrichthyes; order Rajiformes; family Arhynchobatidae; genus Rhinoraja; species Rhinoraja longicauda. Next base: position 72,570 of record NW_027601613.1, read on the forward strand.
ATTTTTTGGGGAACACACTTTTGGGAACACACATTTGGGAACACACTTTTGCGAACACACTTTATTTGGGAACACACTTATTTTGGGAACACACTTTTGGAACACTCTTTTTTGGGAACACACTTTTTTTGGGAACACACTATTGGGAACACACTTCTGGGAACACACTTTTTTTGGGAACACACTTTTTTGGGGTACACACTTTTGGAAACACACTATTTTGGGAACACACTTTTGGGAACACACTTTTGGGAACACACTTTTTAGGGAACACACTTATTTTGGGGACACACTATTGGGAACACACTTTTGGGAAAACACTTTTTTCGGAACACACTTTTGGGAACACACTTTTTTTGGGAACACACTTGTTTTGGGAACACACTTCTGCGAACACACTTTTGGTAACACACTTTTTTTGGGAACACAATTTTTTCGGAACTCACTTTTTGGAACACACTTTTTTGGGAACACTCTTTTTTCGGGAACACATTTGTTTTGGGACCACACTTCTTTTGGGAACAGACTTTTTTGGAACACACTTTTTTGGGGAACACACTTTTGGGAACACACTATTTTGGGGAACACACTGTTTTTGGGAACACACTTTTTTGGGAACACACTTTTGGAACACCATTTTGGGGACACACTTTTGGGGGCACACTCTTTTGGGAACACAATCTATTTGGGAACACACTTTTTGGAACACACTTTTTTGGGAACACACTTATTTTGGGACCACACTACTATTGGGAACACACTTTTGGAACACACTTTTTTGGATCACACTTTTTTTGGGAACACACTTTTGGGAACACAATTTTGGGAACACACTATTGAGAAAACACTTCTGGGAACACACTTTTATGGGGAACACTATTTCTGGGAATATACTTTTGGGAACACACTTTTTTCGGAACACATTTTTGGGAACACACTTTTTGTGGGAACACTCTTTCTTTGGGAACACACTTTTGGAACACACTTTTGGGAACACACTTTTGGGAACACACTTTTGCCAACACAATTTTGGGAACACACTTCTGGGAATATAGTTTTTTTTGGAACACACTTTTTTTGGGAACAAACTTTTGGGAACACACTTTTGGGAGCACACTTTTGGGAACACACTTTCTTTGGGAACACACTTTTTTGGGAACACACTTTTGGGAACACACTTTTGGGAACACACTTTTTTGGCAACACACTTTTGGGAACACACTTTTGGGAACACACTTTTTTGGCAACACACTTTTGGGAAAACACTTTTTTCGGAACACACTTTTGGGAACACACTTTTTTTGGGAACACACTTGTTTTGGGAACACACTTCTGCGAACACACTTTTGGTAACACACTTTTTTTGGGAACACAATTTTTTCGGAACTCACTTTTTGGAACACACTTTTTTGGGAACACCCTTTTTTTCGGGAACACGTTTGTTTTGGGACCACACTTCTTTTGGGAACAGACTTTTTTGGAACATACTTTTTTGGGAACATACTTGGGAGCACACTTTTTTGAGAACACTCTTTTTTCGGGAACACACTTATTTTGGGAACATACTTTTTTGGGAACTCACTTTTTGGAACACACTTTTTTGGGAACACTCTTTTTTCGGGAACATACTTATTTTGGGTACATAGTTTTTGGGAACAAGCTTTTTTGGGAACTCATTTATTTTGGGAACACACTTCTTTTGGAACACATTTTTTGGCAACACACTTTTTCTAGGAACACACTTTTGGGAACACACTTTTGGGAACACACTTTTGGGAACACACTTTTTTGGGAACACACATATTTTGGAACACACTTTTGGGACACACTTTTTTGAGGAACACATTTTTTTTGGGAAGAAACTTTTGGAACACACTTTTTTGGGAACACACTTTTGGGAACTCACTTTTTTGGGGAACACACTTTTTTTGGGAACACACTTTTTTGGGAACACACTTTTGGGAACACACTTTTTTGGGGGACACATTTTTTTGGGGAACATACTTTTGGGAAAACACTTTTGGGAACAGACTTTTTATGGGAACACACTTTTGGGAACATATTTTTGGTAACACACTTCTGGGAACACATTTTTTTGGAACACACTTTTTTGGGAACACTCTTTTGGGAACACTTTTTTTGAAAACATAATTTTTGGGCACTCACTTATGGGAGCACACCTTTTTGGAACACACTTTATTTGTGAACGCAATTTGGGAACACACTTTTTTGGGAACACACATATTTTGGGAACACACTTTTGGGAACACGCTTCTGGGAACACACTTTATTGGGAACACACTTATTTTGGGAACACACTTTTGTTGGGAACACACTTTTTTTGGAACACACTTTTTTGGGAACACACTTTTGGGAACACACTTTTTTGGGGAACACACTGTTTTTGGGAACACACTTTTTTGGGAACACACTTTTGGGGACACACTTTTGGGAACACACTTTTTTGGGAACACAAATATTTTGGGAACAAACTTTTGGAACACACTTTTTTGAGGAACACATTTTTTTCGGAACATACTTTTGGAACACACTTTTTTGGGAACACACTTATTTTGGGAACACACTATTGGGAACACACTTCTGGGAACACACTTTTTGGAACATACTTTTTTGGGAACACTCTTTTGGGAACACACTTTTTTTGGGAACACACTATTGGGAACACACTTCTGGGAACACACTTTTTTTGGGAACACACTTTTTTGGGGTACACACTTTTGGAAACACACTATTTTGGGAGCACACTTTTTTGGGCACACAATTTTTTTGGGAACTCACTTTTGGAAACACACTTTTTTGGGAACGCACTTTTGGGAAAACATTTTTGGGAACACACTTCTGGGAACACACATTTTTTTGGAACACACTTTTTTTGGGAACACTCTTTTGGGAACACACTTTTTTTGAAATCATAATTTTTGGGCACTCACTTATGGGAGCACACCTTTTTGGAACACACTTTATTTGTGAACGTACTTTTGGGAACACACGTTTGGGAACACACATTTTTGGGAACACACCTTTGGGAACACACTTTTGGGAACACACTTCTGGGAACACACTTTTTTTGGGAACACAATTTTGGGAACACACTTTTGGGAACACACTTTTTTTGGGAACACAAATTTTGGGAACAAACTTACGGGAGCACACCTTTTTGGGAACACACTTTTGGGAACACACTTATGTGGGGAACCCACTTTTGGGAACACACTTTTTTGCGAACACACTTTTGGGAAAACACTTTTTTGGGGAAAACACTTTTTTTGGGAACAAACTTTTGGGAACAAATTTTTTGGGAACTCACTTTTGGGAAAACACTTTTTTGGGGAAAACACTTTTTTTGGGAACAAACTTTTGGGAACAATTTTTTTGGGAACTCACTTTTGGGAACACACTTTTTTGGAATACACTTTTGGGAACACACTTTTTTGGGAACACACTTTTGGGAACACTTTTTTTTGGGAACACACTTTTGGGAACACACTTTTTGGAACTCACTTTTGGGAACACACTTTTTTGGAAACACACTTTTTTGGGGAACACACTTTTGGGAACACACTTTTTGGGGAACACACTTTTTTTGGGAACACACTTTTTTTGGGAACACACGTTTGGGAACACAATTTTTTGGGGAACACACTGTTTTTGGGAACACACTTTTTTGGGAACACACTTTTGGGGACACACTTTTGGGAACACACTTTTTTGGGAACACAAATACACTTTTTTGCGAACACACTTTTGGGAAAACACTTTTTTGGGGAAAACACTTTTTTTGGGATCAAACTTTTGGGAACAAATTTTTTGGGAACTCACTTTTGGGAACACACTTTTTTGGAATACACTTTTGGGAACACACTTTTTTGGGAACACACTTTTGGGAACACTTTTTTTTGGGAACACACTTTTGGGAACACACTTTTTGGAACTCACTTTTGGGAACACACTTTTTTGGAAACACACTTTTTTGGGGAACACACTTTTGGGAACACACTTTTTGGGAACACACTTTTTTTGGGAACACACTTTTTTTGGGAACACACGTTTGGGAACACACTTTTTTGGGATCACACTTTCGGGAACACACTTTTGGGAACACACTTTTTTTGAGAACACAATTTTGAGAACTCACTTATGGGAGCATACCGTTTTGAAACACACTTTATTTGGGAACGCTCTTTTGGGAACACACGTTTGGGAACACACTTTTTTGGGAACACACTTATTTTGGGAACACTCTTTTGGGAACACTCTTTTTTTGGGAACACTCTTTTGGGAACACACTTTTTTTGGGTACACACTTTTGGGAATACACTTTTGTGGGGAACCCACTTTTGCGAACACACTTTTTTGGGAACACACTTTTGGGAACACACTTTTGGGAACACACTTTTGGGAACACACTGTTTGGGAACACAATTTTTTTGGGAACACACTTTTGGGAACACACTATTTTGGGGAACACACTTTTTTTGGGAACACAATTTTTGCGAACACACGTTTGGGAACACACTTTTTTGGGAACACACTTTTGGGAACACACTTTATTTGGGAACGCACTTTTGGGAACACACGTTTGGGAACACATTTTTTTGGGAACACATATATTTTGGGAACACACTTTTTTGGGGAACACACTTTTTTTGGGAACACACTATTGGGAAGACAATTCTGGGAACACACTTTTTTGGGGATCACACTTATTTTGGGAACACACTTTTTTGGGGAACACACTTTTGGGAACACACTATTTTGGGGAACACACTGTTTTTGGGAACACACTTTTTTGGGAACACACTTTTGGAACACCATTTTGGGGACACACTTTTGGGGACACACTCTTTTTGGTAACACAATCTATTTGGGAACACACTTTTTGGAACACACTTTTTTGGGAACACAATTTTTTGGGAACATACTTTTGGGAACACACTTTTGGGAGCACACTTTTTGGAACACACTTTTGCCAACACAATTTTGGGAACACACTTCTGGGAATATAGATTTTTTTGGAACACACTTTTTTTGGGAACACACTTTTGGGAACACACTTTTGGGAGCACATTTTTGGGAACACACTTTCTTTGGGAACACACTTTTTTGAGAACACATTGTTGGGAACACACTTTTGGAACACACTTCTTTCGGAACACACTTTTGGGAACACACTTTTTTTGGGAACACACTTTGTTTGGGATCACACTTTTTTGGGGCACATACTTGGGAGCACACTTTTTTGGGAACACACTTTTGGGAACACACTTTTTATGGGAACACACTTATGGGAACACATTTTTGGTAACAAACTTCTGGGAACACATTTTTTTGGAACACACTTTTTTTGGGAACACTCTTTTGGGAACACACTTTTTTTGAAATCATAATTTTTGGGCACTCACTTATGGGAGCACACCTTTTTGGAACACACTTTATTTGTGAACGTACTTTTGGGAACACACGTTTGGGAACACACTTTTTTGGGAACACACCTTTGGGAACATACTTTTGGAAACACACTTCTGGGAACACACTTTTTTTGGGAACACAATTTTGGGAACACACTTTTGGGAACACACTTTTTTTGGGAACACAAATTTTGGGAACAAACTTACGGGAGCACACCTTTTTGGGAACACACTTTTGGGAACACACTTATGTGGGGAACCCACTTTTGGGAACACACTTTTTTGCGAACACACTTTTGGGAAAACACTTTTTTGGGGAAAACACTTTTTTTGGGAACAAACTTTTGGGAACAAATTTTTTGGGAACTCACTTTTGGGAACACACTTTTTTGGAATACACTTTTGGGAACACACTTTTTTGGGAACACACTTTTGGGAACACTTTTTTTGGGAACACACTTTTGGGAACACACTTTTTGGAACTCACTTTTGGGAACACACTTTTTTGGAAACACACTTTTTTGGGGAACACACTTTTGGGAACACACTTTTTGGGGAACACACTTTTTTTGGGAACACACTTTTTTTGGGAACACACGTTTGGGAACACACTTTTTTGGGATCACACTTTCGGGAACACACTTTTGGGAACACACTTTTTTTGAGAACACAATTTTGAGAACTCACTTATGGGAGCATACCGTTTTGAAACACACTTTATTTGGGAACGCTCTTTTGGGAACACACGTTTGGGAACACACTTTTTTGGGAACACACTTATTTTGGGAACACTCTTTTGGGAACACTCTTTTTTTGGGAACACACTTTTGGGAACACACTATTTTGGGGAACACACTTTTTTTGGGAACACAATTTTTGCGAACACACGTTTGGGAACACACTTTTTTGGGAACACACTTTTGGGAACACACTTTATTTGGGAACGCACTTTTGGGAACACACGTTTGGGAACACATTTTTTTGGGAACACATATATTTTGGGAACACACTTTTTTGGGGAACACACTTTTTTTGGGAACACACTATTGGGAAGACAATTCTGGGAACACACTTTTTTGGGGATCACACTTATTTTGGGAACACACTTTTTTTGGGAACACACCTTTTTGGGAGATACACTTTTGGGAACACAGTTTTTTGGGGAACACACTATTTTGGGAACACACTTTTGGGAACACACTTTTTTGGGGGACACATTTTTTTGGGGAACACACTTTTGGGAACACACATTTGGGAACACACTTTTTTGGGGAACACACTTTTGGGAACACACTATTTTTGGGAACACACTGTTTTTGGGAACACACTTTTTTGGGAACACACTTTTGGAACACCATTTTGGGGACACGCTTTTGGGGACACACTCTTTTTGGGAACACAATCTATTTGGGAACACACTTTTTGGAACACACTTTTTTGGGAACACACTTATTTTGGGACCACACTTTTGGGAACACAATTTTGGGAACACACTATTGAGAATACACTTCTGGGAACACACTTTTATGGGGAACACTATTTCTGGGAATATACTTTTGGGAACACACTTTTTTCGGAACACATTTTTGGGAACACAATTTTTGTGGGAACACTCTTTTTTTGGGAACACACTTTTGGGACACACTTTTGGGAACACACTTTTGGGAACACACTTTTTTGGGAACACAATTTTTTGGGAACATACTTTTAGGAACACACTTTTGGGAGCACACTTTTTGGAACACACTTTTGCCAACACAATTTTGGGAACACACTTCTGGGAATATAGTTTTTTTTGGAACACACTTTTTTTGGGAACACACTTTTGGGAACACACTTTTGGGAGCACATTTTTGGGAACACACTTTCTTTGGGAACACACTTTTTTGAGAACACATTGTTGGGAACACACTTTTGGAACACACTTCTTTCGGAACACACTTTTGGGAACACACTTTTTTTGGGAACACACTTTGTTTGGGATCACACTTTTTTGGGGCACATACTTGGGAGCACACTTTTTTGGGAACACACTTTTGGGAACACACTTTTTATGGGAACACACTTATGGGAACACATTTTTGGTAACAAACTTCTGGGAACACATTTTTTTGGAACACACTTTTTTTGGGAACACTCTTTTGGGAACACACTTTTTTTGAAATCATAATTTTTGGGCACTCACTTATGGGAGCACACCTTTTTGGAACACACTTTATTTGTGAACGTACTTTTGGGAACACACGTTTGGGAACACACTTTTTTGGGAACACACCTTTGGGAACACACTTTTGGGAACACACTTCTGGGAACACACTTTTTTTGGGAACACAATTTTGGGAACACACTTTTGGGAACACACTTTTTTTGGGAACACAAATTTTGGGAACAAACTTACGGGAGCACACCTTTTTGGGAACACACTTTTGGGAACACACTTATGTGGGGAACCCACTTTTGGGAACACACTTTTTTGCGAACACACTTTTGGGAAAACACTTTTTTGGGGAAAACACTTTTTTTGGGAACAAACTTTTGGGAACAAATTTTTTGGGAACTCACTTTTGGGAACACACTTTTTTGGAATACACTTTTGGGAACACACTTTTTTGGGAACACACTTTTGGGAACACTTTTTTTTGGGAACACACTTTTGGGAACACACTTTTTGGAACTCACTTTTGGGAACACACTTTTTTGGAAACACACTTTTTTGGGGAACACACTTTTGGGAACACACTTTTTGGGAACACACTTTTTTTGGGAACACACTTTTTTTGGGAACACACGTTTGGGAACACAATTTTTTGGGGAACACACTGTTTTTGGGAACACACTTTTTTGGGAACACACTTTTGGGGACACACTTTTGGGAACACACTTTTTTGGGAACACAAATACACTTTTTTGCGAACACACTTTTGGGAAAACACTTTTTTGGGGAAAACACTTTTTTTGGGATCAAACTTTTGGGAACAAATTTTTTGGGAACTCACTTTTGGGAACACACTTTTTTGGAATACACTTTTGGGAACACACTTTTTTGGGAACACACTTTTGGGAACACTTTTTTTTGGGAACACACTTTTGGGAACACACTTTTTGGAACTCACTTTTGGGAACACACTTTTTTGGAAACACACTTTTTTGGGGAACACACTTTTGGGAACACACTTTTTGGGGAACACACTTTTTTTGGGAACACACTTTTTTTGGGAACACACGTTTGGGAACACACTTTTTTGGGATCACACTTTCGGGAACACACTTTTGGGAACACACTTTTTTTGAGAACACAATTTTGAGAACTCACTTATGGGAGCATACCGTTTTGAAACACACTTTATTTGGGAACGCTCTTTTGGGAACACACGTTTGGGAACACACTTTTTTGGGAAAACACTTATTTTGGGAACACTCTTTTGGGAGCACTCTTTTTTTGGGAACACTCTTTTGGGAACATACTTTTTTTGGGTACACACTTTTGGGAATACACTTTTGTGGGGAACCCACTTTTGCGAACACACTTTTTTGGGAACACACTTTTGGGAACACACTTTTGGGAACACACTTTTGGGAACACACTGTTTGGGAACACAATTTTTTTGGGAACACACTTTTGGGAACACACTATTTTGGGGAACACACTTTTTTTGGGAACACAATTTTTGCGAACACACGTTTGGGAACACACTTTTTTGGGAACACACTTTTGGGAACACACTTTGTTTGGGAACGCACTTTTGGGAACACACGTTTGGGAACACATTTTTTTGGGAACACATATATTTTGGGAACACACTTTTTTGGGGAACACACTTTTTTTGGGACCACACTATTGGGAAGACAATTCTGGGAACACACTTTTTTGGGGATCACACTTATTTTGGGAACACACTTTTTTTGGGAACACACCTTTTTGGGAGATACACTTTTGGGAACACAGTTTTTTGGGGAACACACTATTTTGGGAACACACTTTTGGGAACACACTTTTTTGGGGGACACATTTTTTTGGGGAACACACTTTTGGGAACACACATTTGGGAACACACTTTTTTGGGGAACACACTTTTGGGAACACACTATTTTGGGGAACACACTGTTTTTGGGAACACACTTTTTTGGGAACACACTTTTGGAACACCATTTTGGGGACACACTTTTGGGGACACACTCTTTTTGGGAACACAATCTATTTGGGAACACACTTTTTGGAACACACTTTTTTGGGAACACACTTATTTTGGGACCACACTACTATTGGGAACACCCTTTTGGAACACACTTTTTTGGATCACACTTTTTTTGGGAACACACTTTTGGGAACACAATTTTGGGAACACACTATTGATAATACACTTCTGGGAACACACTTTTATGGGGAACACTATTTCTGGGAATATACTTTTGGGAACAAACTTTTTTCGGAACACATTTTTGGGAACACAATTTTTGTGGGAACACTCTTTTTTTGGGAACACACTTTTGGAACACACTTTTGGGAACACACTTTTTTGGGAACACAATTTTTTGGGGACATACTTTTGGGAACACACTTTTGGGAGCACACTTTTTGGAACACACTTTTGCCAACACAATTTTGGGAACACACTTCTGGGAATATAGTTTTTTTTGGAACACACTTTTTTTGGGAACACACTTTTGGGAACACACTTTTGGGAGCACATTTTTGGGAACACACTTTCTTTGGGAACACACTTTTTTGAGAACACATTGTTGGGAACACACTTTTGGAACACACTTCTTTCGGAAAACACTTTTGGGAACACACTTTTTTTGGGAACACACTTTGTTTGGGATCACACTTTTTTGGGGCACATACTTGGGAGCACACTTTTTTGGGAACACACTTTTTTGGGAACACACTTTTGGGAACACACTTTTGGGAACACACTTTTTTGGCAACACACTTTTGGGAACACACTTTTAGGAACACACTTTTTAGGGAACACACTTATTTTGGGGACACACTATTGGGAACACACTTTTGGGAAAACACTTTTTTCGGAACACACTTTTGGGAACACACTTTTTTTGGGAACACACTTGTTTTGGGAACACACTTCTGCGAACACACTTTTGGTAACACACTTTTTTTGGGAACACAATTTTTTCGGAACTCACTTTTTGGAACACACTTTGTTGGGAACACTCTTTTTTCGGGAACACACTTATTTTTGGAACATACTTTTTTGGGAACACACTTTTGGGAACACACTTTTTTTGGGAACACATTTGTTTTGGGACCACACTTCTTTTGGGAACAGACTTTTTTGGAACATACTTTTTTGGGAACATACTTGGGAGCACACCTTTTTGAGAACACTCTTTTTTCGGGAACACACTTATTTTGGGAACATACTTTTTTGGGAACTCACTTTTTGGAACACACTTTTTTGGGAACACTCTTTTTTCGGGAACATACTTATTTTGGGAACATAGTTTTTGGGAACAAGCTTTTTTGGGAACTCATTTATTTTGGGAACACACTTCTTTTGGAACACATTTTTTGGGAACACACTTTTTCTAGGAACACACTTTTGGGAACACACTTTTGGGAACACACTTTTGGGAACACACTTTTTTGGGAACACACATATTTTGGGAACACACTTTTGGGACACACTTTTTTGAGGAACACATTTTTTTTGGGAACACACTTTTGGAGCACACTTTTTTGGGAACACACTTTTGGGAACTCACTTTTTTGGGGAACACACTTTTTTTGGGAACTCTTTTTTGGGAACACACTTTTGGGAACACACTTTTTTGGGGGACACATTTTTTGGGGAACACACTTTTGGGAACACACATTTGGGAACACACTTTTGCGAACACACTTTATTTGGGAACACACTTATTTTGGGAACACACTTTTGGAACACTCTTTTTTGGGAACACACTTTTTTTGGGAACACACTATTGGGAACACACTTCTGGGAACAAACTTTTTTTGGGAACACACTTTTTTGGGGTACACACTTTTGGAAACACACTATTTTGGGAGCACACTTTTTTGGGCACACAATTTTTTTGGGAACTCACTTTTGGGAACACACTTTTTTGGGAACGCAGTTTTGGGGAAAAAAATTTGGGAACACACTTTTTATGGGAACACAATTATGGGAACACATTTTTGGTAACAAACTTCTGGGAACACATTTTTTTGGAACACACTTTTTTGTGAACACTCTTTTGGGAACACACTTTTTTTGAAATCATAATTTTTGGGCACTCACTTATGGGAGCACACCTTTTTGGAACACACTTTATTTGTGAACTTACTTTTGGGAACACACGTTTGGGAACACACTTTTTTGGGAACACACCTTTGGGAACAAACTTTTGGGAACACACTTCTGGGAACACACTTTTTTTGGGAACACAATTTTGGGAACACACTTTTGGGAACACACTTTTTTTGGGAACACAAATTTTGGGAACAAACTTATGTGGGGAACCCACTTTTGGGAACACACTTTTTTGCGAACACACTTTTGGGAAAACACTTTTTTGGGGAAAACACTTTTTTTGGGAACACACTTTTGGGAACAAATTTTTTGGGAACTCACTTTTGGGAACACTTTTTTGGAATACACTTTTGGGAACACACTTTTTTGGGAACACACTTTTGGGAACACTTTTTTTTGGGAACACACTTTTGGGAACACACTTTTTGGAACTCACTTTTGGGAACACACTTTTTTGGAAACACACTTTTTTGGGGAACACACTTTTGGGAACACACTTTTTGGGAACACACTTTTTTTGGGAACACACTTTTTTTGGGAACACACGTTTGGGAACACACTTTTTTGGGATCACACTTTCGGGAACACACTTTTGGGAACACACTTTTTTTGAGAACACAATTTTGAGAACTCACTTATGGGAGCATACCGTTTTGAAACACACTTTATTTGGGAACGCTCTTTTGGGAACACACGTTTGGGAACACACTTTTTTGGGAACACACTTATTTTGGGAACACTCTTTTGGGAACACTCTTTTTTTGGGAACACTCTTTTGGGAACACACTTTTTTTGGGTACACACTTTTGGGAATACACTTTTGTGGGGAACCCACTTTTGCGAACACACTTTTTTGGGAACACACTTTTGGGAACACACTTTTGGGAACACACTTTTGGGAACACACTGTTTGGGAACACAATTTTTTTGGGAACACACTTTTGGGAACACACTATTTTGGGGAACACACTTTTTTTGGGAACACAATTTTTGCGAACACACGTTTGGGAACACACTTTTTTGGGAACACACTTTTGGGAACACACTTTATTTGGGAACGCACTTTTGGGAACACACGTTTGGGAACACATTTTTTTGGGAACACATATATTTTGGGAACACACTTTTTTGGGGAACACACTTTTTTTGGGAACACACTATTGGGAAGACAATTCTGGGAACACACTTTTTTGGGGATCACACTTATTTTGGGAACACACTTTTTTGGGGAACACACTTTTGGGAACACACTATTTTGGGGAACACACTGTTTTTGGGAACACACTTTTTTGGGAACACACTTTTGGAACACCATTTTGGGGACACACTTTTGGGGACACACTCTTTTTGGTAACACAATCTATTTGGGAACACACTTTTTGGAACACACTTTTTTGGGAACACAATTTTTTGGGAACATACTTTTGGGAACACACTTTTGGGAGCACACTTTTTGGAACACACTTTTGCCAACACAATTTTGGGAACACACTTCTGGGAATATAGATTTTTTTGGAACACACTTTTTTTGGGAACACACTTTTGGGAACACACTTTTGGGAGCACATTTTTGGGAACACACTTTCTTTGGGAACACACTTTTTTGAGAACACATTGTTGGGAACACACTTTTGGAACACACTTCTTTCGGAACACACTTTTGGGAACACACTTTTTTTGGGAACACACTTTGTTTGGGATCACACTTTTTTGGGGCACATACTTGGGAGCACACTTTTTTGGGAACACACTTTTGGGAACACACTTTTTATGGGAACACACTTATGGGAACACATTTTTGGTAACAAACTTCTGGGAACACATTTTTTTGGAACACACTTTTTTTGGGAACACTCTTTTGGGAACACACTTTTTTTGAAATCATAATTTTTGGGCACTCACTTATGGGAGCACACCTTTTTGGAACACACTTTATTTGTGAACGTACTTTTGGGAACACACGTTTGGGAACACACTTTTTTGGGAACACACCTTTGGGAACATACTTTTGGAAACACACTTCTGGGAACACACTTTTTTTGGGAACACAATTTTGGGAACACACTTTTGGGAACACACTTTTTTTGGGAACACAAATTTTGGGAACAAACTTACGGGAGCACACCTTTTTGGGAACACACTTTTGGGAACACACTTATGTGGGGAACCCACTTTTGGGAACACACTTTTTTGCGAACACACTTTTGGGAAAACACTTTTTTGGGGAAAACACTTTTTTTGGGAACAAACTTTTGGGAACAAATTTTTTGGGAACTCACTTTTGGGAACACACTTTTTTGGAATACACTTTTGGGAACACACTTTTTTGGGAACACACTTTTGGGAACACTTTTTTTGGGAACACACTTTTGGGAACACACTTTTTGGAACTCACTTTTGGGAACACACTTTTTTGGAAACACACTTTTTTGGGGAACACACTTTTGGGAACACACTTTTTGGGGAACACACTTTTTTTGGGAACACACTTTTTTTGGGAACACACGTTTGGGAACACACTTTTTTGGGATCACACTTTCGGGAACACACTTTTGGGAACACACTTTTTTTGAGAACACAATTTTGAGAACTCACTTATGGGAGCATACCGTTTTGAAACACACTTTATTTGGGAACGCTCTTTTGGGAACACACGTTTGGGAACACACTTTTTTGGGAACACACTTATTTTGGGAACACTCTTTTGGGAACACTCTTTTTTTGGGAACACACTTTTGGGAACACACTATTTTGGGGAACACACTTTTTTTGGGAACACAATTTTTGCGAACACACGTTTGGGAACACACTTTTTTGGGAACACACTTTTGGGAACACACTTTATTTGGGAACGCACTTTTGGGAACACACGTTTGGGAACACATTTTTTTGGGAACACATATATTTTGGGAACACACTTTTTTGTGGAACACACTTTTTTTGGGAACACACTATTGGGAAGACAATTCTGGGAACACACTTTTTTGGGGATCACACTTATTTTGGGAACACACTTTTTTTGGGAACACACCTTTTTGGGAGATACACTTTTGGGAACACAGTTTTTTGGGGAACACACTATTTTGGGAACACACTTTTGGGAACACACTTTTTTGGGGGACACATTTTTTTGGGGAACACACTTTTGGGAACACACATTTGGGAACACACTTTTTTGGGGAACACACTTTTGGGAACACACTATTTTTGGGAACACACTGTTTTTGGGAACACACTTTTTTGGGAACACACTTTTGGAACACCATTTTGGGGACACGCTTTTGGGGACACACTCTTTTTGGGAACACAATCTATTTGGGAACACACTTTTTGGAACACACTTTTTTGGGAACACACTTATTTTGGGACCACACTTTTGGGAACACAATTTTGGGAACACACTATTGAGAATACACTTCTGGGAACACACTTTTATGGGGAACACTATTTCTGGGAATATACTTTTGGGAACACACTTTTTTCGGAACACATTTTTGGGAACACAATTTTTGTGGGAACACTCTTTTTTTGGGAACACACTTTTGGGACACACTTTTGGGAACACACTTTTGGGAACACACTTTTTTGGGAACACAATTTTTTGGGAACATACTTTTAGGAACACACTTTTGGGAGCACACTTTTTGGAACACACTTTTGCCAACACAATTTTGGGAACACACTTCTGGGAATATAGTTTTTTTTGGAACACACTTTTTTTGGGAACACACTTTTGGGAACACACTTTTGGGAGCACATTTTTGGGAACACACTTTCTTTGGGAACACACTTTTTTGAGAACACATTGTTGGGAACACACTTTTGGAACACACTTCTTTCGGAACACACTTTTGGGAACACACTTTTTTTGGGAACACACTTTGTTTGGGATCACACTTTTTTGGGGCACATACTTGGGAGCACACTTTTTTGGGAACACACTTTTGGGAACACACTTTTTATGGGAACACACTTATGGGAACACATTTTTGGTAACAAACTTCTGGGAACACATTTTTTTGGAACACACTTTTTTTGGGAACACTCTTTTGGGAACACACTTTTTTTGAAATCATAATTTTTGGGCACTCACTTATGGGAGCACACCTTTTTGGAACACACTTTATTTGTGAACGTACTTTTGGGAACACACGTTTGGGAACACACTTTTTTGGGAACACACCTTTGGGAACACACTTTTGGGAACACACTTCTGGGAACACACTTTTTTTGGGAACACAATTTTGGGAACACACTTTTGGGAACACACTTTTTTTGGGAACACAAATTTTGGGAACAAACTTACGGGAGCACACCTTTTTGGGAACACACTTTTGGGAACACACTTATGTGGGGAACCCACTTTTGGGAACACACTTTTTTGCGAACACACTTTTGGGAAAACACTTTTTTGGGGAAAACACTTTTTTTGGGAACAAACTTTTGGGAACAAATTTTTTGGGAACTCACTTTTGGGAACACACTTTTTTGGAATACACTTTTGGGAACACACTTTTTTGGGAACACACTTTTGGGAACACTTTTTTTTGGGAACACACTTTTGGGAACACACTTTTTGGAACTCACTTTTGGGAACACACTTTTTTGGAAACACACTTTTTTGGGGAACACACTTTTGGGAACACACTTTTTGGGAACACACTTTTTTTGGGAACACACTTTTTTTGGGAACACACGTTTGGGAACACAATTTTTTGGGGAACACACTGTTTTTGGGAACACACTTTTTTGGGAACACACTTTTGGGGACACACTTTTGGGAACACACTTTTTTGGGAACACAAATACACTTTTTTGCGAACACACTTTTGGGAAAACACTTTTTTGGGGAAAACACTTTTTTTGGGATCAAACTTTTGGGAACAAATTTTTTGGGAACTCACTTTTGGGAACACACTTTTTTGGAATACACTTTTGGGAACACACTTTTTTGGGAACACACTTTTGGGAACACTTTTTTTTGGGAACACACTTTTGGGAACACACTTTTTGGAACTCACTTTTGGGAACACACTTTTTTGGAAACACACTTTTTTGGGGAACACACTTTTGGGAACACACTTTTTGGGGAACACACTTTTTTTGGGAACACACTTTTTTTGGGAACACACGTTTGGGAACACACTTTTTTGGGATCACACTTTCGGGAACACACTTTTGGGAACACACTTTTTTTGAGAACACAATTTTGAGAACTCACTTATGGGAGCATACCGTTTTGAAACACACTTTATTTGGGAACGCTCTTTTGGGAACACACGTTTGGGAACACACTTTTTTGGGAAAACACTTATTTTGGGAACACTCTTTTGGGAGCACTCTTTTTTTGGGAACACTCTTTTGGGAACATACTTTTTTTGGGTACACACTTTTGGGAATACACTTTTGTGGGGAACCCACTTTTGCGAACACACTTTTTTGGGAACACACTTTTGGGAACACACTTTTGGGAACACACTTTTGGGAACACACTGTTTGGGAACACAATTTTTTTGGGAACACACTTTTGGGAACACACTATTTTGGGGAACACACTTTTTTTGGGAACACAATTTTTGCGAACACACGTTTGGGAACACACTTTTTTGGGAACACACTTTTGGGAACACACTTTATTTGGGAACGCACTTTTGGGAACACACGTTTGGGAACACATTTTTTTGGGAACACATATATTTTGGGAACACACTTTTTTGGGGAACACACTTTTTTTGGGACCACACTATTGGGAAGACAATTCTGGGAACACACTTTTTTGGGGATCACACTTATTTTGGGAACACACTTTTTTTGGGAACACACCTTTTTGGGAGATACACTTTTGGGAACACAGTTTTTTGGGGAACACACTATTTTGGGAACACACTTTTGGGAACACACTTTTTTGGGGGACACATTTTTTTGGGGAACACACTTTTGGGAACACACATTTGGGAACACACTTTTTTGGGGAACACACTTTTGGGAACACACTATTTTGGGGAACACACTGTTTTTGGGAACACACTTTTTTGGGAACACACTTTTGGAACACCATTTTGGGGACACACTTTTGGGGACACACTCTTTTTGGGAACACAATCTATTTGGGAACACACTTTTTGGAACACACTTTTTTGGGAACACACTTATTTTGGGACCACACTACTATTGGGAACACCCTTTTGGAACACACTTTTTTGGATCACACTTTTTTTGGGAACACACTTTTGGGAACACAATTTTGGGAACACACTATTGATAATACACTTCTGGGAACACACTTTTATGGGGAACACTATTTCTGGGAATATACTTTTGGGAACAAACTTTTTTCGGAACACATTTTTGGGAACACAATTTTTGTGGGAACACTCTTTTTTTGGGAACACACTTTTGGAACACACTTTTGGGAACACACTTTTTTGGGAACACAATTTTTTGGGGACATACTTTTGGGAACACACTTTTGGGAGCACACTTTTTGGAACACACTTTTGCCAACACAATTTTGGGAACACACTTCTGGGAATATAGTTTTTTTTGGAACACACTTTTTTTGGGAACACACTTTTGGGAACACACTTTTGGGAGCACATTTTTGGGAACACACTTTCTTTGGGAACACACTTTTTTGAGAACACATTGTTGGGAACACACTTTTGGAACACACTTCTTTCGGAAAACACTTTTGGGAACACACTTTTTTTGGGAACACACTTTGTTTGGGATCACACTTTTTTGGGGCACATACTTGGGAGCACACTTTTTTGGGAACACACTTTTTTGGGAACACACTTTTGGGAACACACTTTTGGGAACACACTTTTTTGGCAACACACTTTTGGGAACACACTTTTAGGAACACACTTTTTAGGGAACACACTTATTTTGGGGACACACTATTGGGAACACACTTTTGGGAAAACACTTTTTTCGGAACACACTTTTGGGAACACACTTTTTTTGGGAACACACTTGTTTTGGGAACACACTTCTGCGAACACACTTTTGGTAACACACTTTTTTTGGGAACACAATTTTTTCGGAACTCACTTTTTGGAACACACTTTGTTGGGAACACTCTTTTTTCGGGAACACACTTATTTTTGGAACATACTTTTTTGGGAACACACTTTTGGGAACACACTTTTTTTGGGAACACATTTGTTTTGGGACCACACTTCTTTTGGGAACAGACTTTTTTGGAACATACTTTTTTGGGAACATACTTGGGAGCACACCTTTTTGAGAACACTCTTTTTTCGGGAACACACTTATTTTGGGAACATACTTTTTTGGGAACTCACTTTTTGGAACACACTTTTTTGGGAACACTCTTTTTTCGGGAACATACTTATTTTGGGAACATAGTTTTTGGGAACAAGCTTTTTTGGGAACTCATTTATTTTGGGAACACACTTCTTTTGGAACACATTTTTTGGGAACACACTTTTTCTAGGAACACACTTTTGGGAACACACTTTTGGGAACACACTTTTGGGAACACACTTTTTTGGGAACACACATATTTTGGGAACACACTTTTGGGACACACTTTTTTGAGGAACACATTTTTTTTGGGAACACACTTTTGGAGCACACTTTTTTGGGAACACACTTTTGGGAACTCACTTTTTTGGGGAACACACTTTTTTTGGGAACACACTTTTTTGGGAACACACTTTTGGGAACACACTTTTTTGGGGGACACATTTTTTGGGGGAACACACCTTTGCGAACATACTTTATTTGGGAACACACTTATTTTGGGAACACACTTTTGGTACACTCTTTTTTGGGAACACACTTTTTTGGGAACACGCTATTGGGAACACACTTCTGGGAACACACTTTTTTTGGGAACACACTTTTTTGGAGTACACACTTTTGGAAACACACTATTTTGGGAACACACTTTTTTGGGCACACAAATTTTTTGGGAACACACTTTTGGGAACACACTTTTTTGGGAATGCACTTTTGGGAAAACACTTTTGGGAACACACTTTTTATGGGAACACACTTTTGGGAACATATTTTAGGTAACACACTTCTGGGAACACATTTTTTTGGAACACACTTTTTTGGGAACACTCTTTTGGGAACACTTTTTTTGAAAACATAATTTTTGGGCACTCACTTATGGGAGCACACCTTTTTGGAACACACTTTATTTGTGAACGCAATTTGGGAACACACTTTTTTGGGAACACACATATTTTGGGAACACACTTTTGGGAACACGCTTCTGGGAACACACTTTATTGGGAACACACTTATTTTGGGAACACACTTTTGTTGGGAACACACTTTTTTTGGAACACACTTTTTTGGGAACACACTTTTGGGAACACACTTTTTTGGGGAACACACTGTTTTAGGGAACACACTGTTTTTGGGAACACACTTGTGGGAACACACTTTTTTGCGAACACACATATTTTGGGTACACACTTTTGGGATACACTTTTATGAGGAACACATTTTTTTGGGAACACACTTTTGGAACACACTTTTTTGGGGAACAGTTTATTTTGTGAACAAACGTTTGGGAACACACTTTTTGGAACACTCTTTTTTGGGGAACACAATTTTTTGGAACACACATTCTTCTGGGAACACACTTTTTTTGGGAACACACTTGTTTTGGGAACACACTTTTTTTGGGAACACAATTTTTAGGGGAACACTGTTTTTGGGAACACACTTTTTTGGGAACACGCTTTTGGGGACACACTTTTGGGAACACACTTTTTTGGGAACACAAATATTTTGGGAACACACTTTTGGAACACACTTTTTTGAGGAACACATTTTTTTTGGGAACACACTTTTGGAACACACTTTTTTGGGAACACACTTATTTTGGGAACACACTATTGGGAACACACTTCTGGGAACACACTTTTTGGAACATACTTTTTTGGGAACACTCTTTTGGGAACACACTTTTTTTGGGAACACACTTATTTTGGCAACACATTTTTGGGAACACACTTTTTTGGGGAACACACATTCTTCTGGGAACACACTTTTTTTGGGAACACACTTGTTTTGGGAACACACTTTTTTTGGGAACACAATTTTTTGGGGAACACTGTTTTTGGGAACATACTTTTTTGGAAACACACTTTTGGGGACACACTTTTGGGAACACACTTTTTTGGGGGACACATTTTTTTGGGGAACACACTTTTGGGAACACACATTTGGGAACACACTTTTTTGGGGAACACACTTTTGGGAACACACTATTTTGGGGAACACACTGTTTTTGGGAACACACTTTTTTGGGAACACACTTTTGGAACACCATTTTGGGGACACACTTTTGGGGACACACTCTTTTTGGGAACACAATCTATTTGGGAACACACTTTTTGGAACACACTTTTTTGGGAACACACTTATTTTGGGACCACACTACTATTGGGAACACACTTTTGGAACACACTTTTTTGGATCACACTTTTTTTGGGAACACACTTTTGGGAACACAATTTTGGGAACACACTATTGATAATACACTTCTGGGAACACACTTTTATGGGGAACACTATTTCTGGGAATATACTTTTGGGAACACACTTTTTTCGGAACACATTTTTGGGAACACAATTTTTGTGGGAACACTCTTTTTTTGGGAACACACTTTTGGAACACACTTTTGGGAACACACTTTTGGGAACACACTTTTTTGGGAACACAATTTTTTGGGAACATACTTTTGGGAACACACTTTTGGGAGCACACTTTTTGGAACACACTTTTGCCAACACAATTTTGGGAACACACTTCTGGGAATATAGTTTTTTTTGGAACACACTTTTTTTGGGAACACACTTTTGGGAACACACTTTTGGGAGCACATTTTTGGGAACACACTTTCTTTGGGAACACACTTTTTTGAGAAAACATTGTTGGGAACACACTTTTGGAACACACTTCTTTCGGAACACACTTTTGGGAACACACTTTTTTTGGGAACACACTTTGTTTGGGATCACACTTTTTTGGGGCACATACTTGGGAGCACACTTTTTTGGGAACACACTTTTGGGAACACACTTTTTATGGGAACACACTTATGGGAACACATTTTTGGTAACAAACTTCTGGGAACACATTTTTTTGGAACACACTTTTTTTGGGAACACTCTTTTGGGAACACACTTTTTTTGAAATCATAATTTTTGGGCACTCACTTATGGGAGCACACCTTTTTGGAACACACTTTATTTGTGAACGTACTTTTGGGAACACACGTTTGGGAACACACTTTTTTGGGAACACACCTTTGGGAACACACTTTTGGGAACACACTTCTGGGAACACACTTTTTTTGGGAACACAATTTTGGGAACACACTTTTGGGAACACACTTTTTTTGGGAACACAAATTTTGGGAACAAACTTACGGGAGCACACCTTTTTGGGAACACACTTTTGGGAACACACTTATGTGGGGAACCCACTTTTGGGAACACACTTTTTTGCGAACACACTTTTGGGAAAACACTTTTTTGGGGAAAACACTTTTTTTGGGAACAAACTTTTGGGAACAAATTTTTTGGGAACTTACTTTTGGGAACACACTTTTTTGGAATACACTTTTGGGAACACACTTTTTTGGGAACACACTTTTGGGAACACTTTTTTTTGGGAACACACTTTTGGGAACACACTTTTTGGAACTCACTTTTGGGAACACACTTTTTTGGAAACACACTTTTTTGGGGAACACACTTTTGGGAACACACTTTTTGGGGAACACACTTTTTTTGGGAACCCACTTTTTTTGGGAACACACGTTTGGGAACACAATTTTTTGGGGAACACACTGTTTTTGGGAACACACTTTTTTGGGAACACACTTTTGGGGACACACTTTTGGGAACACACTTTTTTGGGAACACAAATACACTTTTTTGCGAACACACTTTTGGGAAAACACTTTTTTGGGGAAAACACTTTTTTTGGGATCAAACTTTTGGGAACAAATTTTTTGGGAACTCACTTTTGGGAACACACTTTTTTGGAATACACTTTTGGGAACACACTTTTTTGGGAACACACTTTTGGGAACACTTTTTTTTGGGAACACACTTTTGGGAACACACTTTTTGGAACTCACTTTTGGGAACACACTTTTTTGGAAACACACTTTTTTGGGGAACACACTTTTGGGAACACACTTTTTGGGGAACACACTTTTTTTGGGAACACACTTTTTTTGGGAACACAATTTTGAGAACTCACTTATGGGAGCATACCGTTTTGAAACACACTTTATTTGGGAACGCTCTTTTGTGAACACACGTTTGGGAACACACTTTTTTGGGAAAACACTTATTTTGGGAACACTCTTTTGGGAACACTCTTTTTTTGGGAACACTCTTTTGGGAACATACTTTTTTTGGGTACACACTTTTGGGAATACACTTTTGTGGGGAACCCACTTTTGCGAACACACTTTTTTGGGAACACACTTTTGGGAACACACTTTTGGGAACACACTTTTGGGAACACACTGTTTGGGAACACAATTTTTTTGGGAACACACTTTTGGGAACACACTATTTTGTGGAACACACTTTTTTTGGGAACACAATTTTTGCGAACACACGTTTGGGAACACACTTTTTTGGGAACACACTTTTGGGAACACACTTTATTTGGGAACGCACTTTTGGGAACACACGTTTGGGAACACATTTTTTTGGGAACACATATATTTTGGGAACACACTTTTTTGGGGAACACACTTTTTTTGGGACCACACTATTGGGAAGACAATTCTGGGAACACACTTTTTTGGGGATCACACTTATTTTGGGAACACACTTTTTTTGGGAACACACCTTTTTGGGAGATACACTTTTGGGAACACAGTTTTTTGGGGAACACACTATTTTGGGAACACACTTTTGGGAACACACTTTTTTGGGGGACACATTTTTTTGGGGAACACACTTTTGGGAACACACATTTGGGAACACACTTTTTTGGGGAACACACTTTTGGGAACACACTATTTTGGGGAACACACTGTTTTTGGGAACACACTTTTTTGGGAACACACTTTTGGAACACCATTTTGGGGACACACTTTTGGGGACACACTCTTTTTGGGAACACAATCTATTTGGGAACACACTTTTTGGAACACACTTTTTTGGGAACACACTTATTTTGGGACCACACTACTATTGGGAACACCCTTTTGGAACACACTTTTTTGGATCACACTTTTTTTGGGAACACACTTTTGGGAACACAATTTTGGGAACACACTATTGATAATACACTTCTGGGAACACACTTTTATGGGGAACACTATTTCTGGGAATATACTTTTGGGAACAAACTTTTTTCGGAACACATTTTTGGGAACACAATTTTTGTGGGAACACTCTTTTTTTGGGAACACACTTTTGGAACACACTTTTGGGATCACACTTTTGGGAACACACTTTTTTGGGAACACAATTTTTTGGGGACATACTTTTGGGAACACACTTTTGGGAGCACACTTTTTGGAACACACTTTTGCCAACACAATTTTGGGAACACACTTCTGGGAATATAGTTTTTTTTGGAACACACTTTTTTTGGGAACACACTTTTGGGAACACACTTTTGGGAGCACATTTTTGGGAACACACTTTCTTTGGGAACACACTTTTTTGAGAACACATTGTTGGGAACACACTTTTGGAACACACTTCTTTCGGAAAACACTTTTGGGAACACACTTTTTTTGGGAACACACTTTGTTTGGGATCACACTTTTTTGGGGCACATACTTGGGAGCACACTTTTTTGGGAACACACTTTTTTGGGAACACACTTTTGGGAACACACTTTTGGGAACACACTTTTTTGGCAACACACTTTTGGGAACACACTTTTAGGAACACACTTTTTAGGGAACACACTTATTTTGGGGACACACTATTGGGAACACACTTTTGGGAAAACACTTTTTTCGGAACACACTTTTGGGAACACACTTTTTTTGGGAACACACTTGTTTTGGGAACACACTTCTGCGAACACACTTTTGGTAACACACTTTTTTTGGGAACACAATTTTTTCGGAACTCACTTTTTGGAACACACTTTGTTGGGAACACTCTTTTTTCGGGAACACACTTATTTTTGGAACATACTTTTTTGGGAACACACTTTTGGGAACACACTTTTTTTGGGAACACATTTGTTTTGGGACCACACTTCTTTTGGGAACAGACTTTTTTGGAACATACTTTTTTGGGAACATACTTGGGAGCACACCTTTTTGAGAACACTCTTTTTTCGGGAACACACTTATTTTGGGAACATACTTTTTTGGGAACTCACTTTTTGGAACACACTTTTTTGGGAACACTCTTTTTTCGGGAACATACTTATTTTGGGAACATAGTTTTTGGGAACAAGCTTTTTTGGGAACTCATTTATTTTGGGAACACACTTCTTTTGGAACACATTTTTTGGGAACACACTTTTTCTAGGAACACACTTTTGGGAACACACTTTTGGGAACACACTTTTGGGAACACACTTTTTTGGGAACACACATATTTTGGGAACACACTTTTGGGACACACTTTTTTGAGGAACACATTTTTTTTGGGAACACACTTTTGGAGCACACTTTTTTGGGAACACACTTTTGGGAACTCACTTTTTTGGGGAACACACTTTTTTTGGGAACTCTTTTTTGGGAACACACTTTTGGGAACACACTTTTTTGGGGGACACATTTTTTGGGGAACACACTTTTGGGAACACACATTTGGGAACACACTTTTGCGAACACACTTTATTTGGGAACACACTTATTTTGGGAACACACTTTTGGAACACTCTTTTTTGGGAACACACTTTTTTTGGGAACACACTATTGGGAACACACTTCTGGGAACAAACTTTTTTTGGGAACACACTTTTTTGGGGTACACACTTTTGGAAACACACTATTTTGGGAGCACACTTTTTTGGGCACACAATTTTTTTGGGAACTCACTTTTGGGAACACACTTTTTTGGGAACGCAGTTTTGGGGAAAAAAATTTGGGAACACACTTTTTATGGGAACACAATTATGGGAACACATTTTTGGTAACAAACTTCTGGGAACACATTTTTTTGGAACACACTTTTTTGTGAACACTCTTTTGGGAACACACTTTTTTTGAAATCATAATTTTTGGGCACTCACTTATGGGAGCACACCTTTTTGGAACACACTTTATTTGTGAACTTACTTTTGGGAACACACGTTTGGGAACACACTTTTTTGGGAACACACCTTTGGGAACAAACTTTTGGGAACACACTTCTGGGAACACACTTTTTTTGGGAACACAATTTTGGGAACACACTTTTGGGAACACACTTTTTTTGGGAACACAAATTTTGGGAACAAACTTATGTGGGGAACCCACTTTTGGGAACACACTTTTTTGCGAACACACTTTTGGGAAAACACTTTTTTGGGGAAAACACTTTTTTTGGGAACACACTTTTGGGAACAAATTTTTTGGGAACTCACTTTTGGGAACACTTTTTTGGAACACACTTTTGGGAACACACTTTTTTGGGAACACACTTTTGGGAACACTTTTTTTTGGGAACACACTTTTGGGAACACACTTTTGGGAACTCACTTTTGGGAACACACTTTTTTGGAAACACACTTTTTTGGGGAACACACTTTTGGGAACACACTTTTTGGGGAACACACTTTTTTTGGGAACACACTTTTTTTGGGAACACACGTCTGGGAACAAACTTTTTTGGGATCACACTTTCGGGAACACACTTTTGGGAACACACTTTTTTTGGGAACACAAATTTTGGGAACAAACTTACGGGAGCACACCTTTTTGGGAACACACTTTTGGGAACACACTTTTTTTTGGGAACACACTTTTGGGAACACACTTTTGGGAACTCACTTTTGGGAACACACTTTTTTGGAAACACACTTTTTGGGGGAACACACTTTTTTTGGGAACACACTTTTTTTGGGAACATACGTTTGGGAACACACTTTTTTGGGAACACACTTTCGGGAACACACTTTATTTGGGATCGCACGTTTGGGAACACACGTTTGGGAACACAGTTTTTTGGGAACACACATATTTTGGGAACAAACGTTTGGAACACACTTTTTTGGGGAACACACATTTATTGGGAACACACTATTGGGAACACAATTCTGGGAACACACTTTTTTGGGGTTCACACTTATTTTGGGTACACACTTTTTTTGGGTACACACTTTTTTTGGGAACACACGTTTGGGAACACACATTTTTGGGAACACACTTTCGGGAACACACTTTATTTGGGATCGCACGTTTGGGAACACACGTTTGGGAACACAGTTTTTTGGGAACACACATATTTTGGGAACAAACGTTTGGAACACACTTTTTTGGGGAACACACATTTATTGGGAACACACTATTGGGAAGACAATTCTGGGAACACACTTTTTTGGGGTTCACACTTATTTTGGGTACACACTTTTTTCGGGAACACACTTTTGGGAACACAATTTTTGAGAACACAATTTTGAGAACTCACTTATGGGAGCATACCTTTTTGGAACACACTAAATTTGGGAACGCTCTTTTGGGAACACACGTTTGGGAACACACT